>NC_090753.1:24360942-24368442 GCF_036898095.1 Palaemon carinicauda | reverse complement strand
GATACTTCCTCAGAGGACTGATTTATTGAGAGAGGCTTCTTTACATTTTATAGGGAAAGCAAACGTACGAACATACATATAGAGATTTAAAGAACAATGACACTCCCTTACCAGCTACCTGTGCTTGGGTCAGGTGTTTAAGTGGGTGGAGTCCCCAAGCTCATTAGACACCTGCCGAAAAGGGTCATTTGTAGTGGCGGGTAAATTCTTGTTTTTCAGTACAGTTTTTTTATATGAGAACACGGTAGCCTTATCTATATAAATACATAAGCAAAACATACATATACATACATATATATATATACATACATATACACATACATTTACATATATACACATATACACACATACATACATTACATACATACACATACAGACACACACATATATATATATATATATATATATATATACATACATACATATACATACACATACACATACATACACACATGCATATATATATATATATATATATATATATATATATATATATATATATATATATACATACATACATACACATACATACATATGTACATATACATTTATATACATACAACATTAATATCATAAACATATAATCATGTATATATCAATACTTATATCGAGCATAACACTATATAGTGCCAATATACTATTGCATACTACTATATAAAATAATTGTACCCTTTAATGAATGGTAGCTTAGGTCTAAATATTAATTTCACAGCGACGTTAATTATTCACAATACATTCAATTCTACATTAGGTGGTTAATGTTTTTATTTATATAGCTTACAAATCTCTACATATAAAGGCGTCGAGTTTATACATTCCATGACCAATATTCAAGTTGTTTTCAAAGGTTTCTTTTATGAAACTGGACTCTATGATGTTTCTCTCCACTAAGTTATTTGAATGAACCAATTTCTTTGCACCTGACCAATTAATGGTGTGATTTTTTATCTCTAACGTGAGCAAAGAGTGCATTGAACAACATAAGAAAAGTATCAGGTATGCTCAAGATAATAATGCACTCTTTGCTCACGTTAGAGATAAAAATCACACCATTAATTGGTATATACTCTGATTTTTTGAAGTACATTTAGGGGAAAAGGAATATTAGAAAAATATCTTAACGAGTGCAACTCAAGTTTTGAGAATTCTGCGAAGTTAGCTTTGTTTTAGTGTGTCACAAATTCTGAATATTATAAATTAAAATGTTGAGAGAGAGAGAGAGAGAGAGAGGAGAGAGAGAGAGAGAGAGAGAGAGAGAGATGAGAGAGAGAGAGAGAGAGAGAGAGAGTAATGAAATTCGATTCGAACCTCCAATGTTAAAGTTGATATATATAAACATTCTTTTAGTCATTATTCCTTTCATCGAATTATGTTTTTCGTGTTTGTATTTAAAGGAGTTTTAGCATTTCTTTGAATTTTCGTCATAACTTTTTTTTTTTTTACACCCACCGTAGTCGCCACCCAGGATAACTTGTGCTATTTCTTTTTTATTATTATATAACTTTATTGTTTTTGTTTTTATATATTTAATAAACATTGTCTTTAATTTGGAAAAGGTGGCATGTTTCTTACCTATAAAAAAAACACTATTCGTTACTGACGCAATATTTGTCGGATATTCCTAGTTCTAGATAAAGCAAAAAAAAAAAAAATATAATATATGATGTAAGAAATTTGTTTCAAATACCTTAATTCATAATTTTGATAGAAATCTATCTTACATTTAATAATTTATCATGTTTATCATCATACCATTTCAGTGTCATGTGAATGTTGTATGTTATAAAAAAAATCATCATCTGAATAAGCCCGAAAAATTAATTGTTTATCGTATTCAATAATTGTCCTCAGAATGCACCCTTGAGAGAGAGAGAGAGAGAGAGAGAGAGAGAGAGAGAGAGAGAGAGAGAGAGAGAGAGAGAGAGAGAGAGAGAGAGAGTTTACATAAAATTTATTGATCGGGCGAACAAAAACCGCTGGTTTACATCATTAAGAAAATCGTAGAAAAATATAAATTTCATGAATATGAATGATATTTCACAGTTAGATTAGATACAAGCAGAATTTGGGAGATCGTAAAACCAGTCAATATCACGTATATTAGAATTATGATTTTAATACTTACAGAATTACATTTACTTGAAACAGACTATTTTTTCCCTTATTTTTCATCGATATTTCGAAATTCAATACGAGTGATTATTTTCTATTAGCAATTCTATCCGATGTCAAATATATAATTAAGAGTATTCTATTCACAAAATTGATTCTGAAAATAGAAAATAAAAAGTTAAAAATTAAAGATTTAAAGGTAATTTAGACTAATGTAATTCATTTTGTTACATTAAACAAGACAAATCGAGGCAAATCTCTAAACAATGAGACTCAGGATTAATTTGAAAAATAATTATTTACAATTTCCATATCACAAAAACTAAAAATCTACGAAATGGCATAAACTTCCCTCAACCATTTTCTTTTATTTTTCTTTTTATATTTTCAGAATTCCTTACAATAACGACAAAAATTAAAGCAAAAAATGAGACTCAATATATCTTAACAGATACTTTTGAAATACATAAAGTCAAAATTCTTATTAACATATCGAAAATATTTTCAACCTCTTTCATATCCACAAAATTACGTAACAAAGGCGCCTCAAAACTCTATACAATAAAGCAAGTAAAATACTCCAAACAAACAAGGAGGAAATATTTCATAAATATTTCGCCAGAATGGAAATTAATTCATATTACAAAAACCATAGAAGAAAATAATCCTTACAAATAAGGAGGAAATAATTATTGGGTAAAATCCCTCCATACGAAAAAGGGGGATATACAATGGGTGAAAAAAAAAAGGAAATTGAGAAAATTATCAAGTGGGAAAAACCTTCAATACAGAGAAAGAGGAAATAATCGACGCTATAAAAAGCCTCTATGCAAAAAAAAAAAAAAAAAAAAACCGGAAATAATCAACATGGAAAAAACCTTCCTTACAAAAAATAAGGATATAATCAATGGGGGTAAAAACCTTCCTAAACGAAAAGAGAAAATAAAAACTGATGTAAAAAGAAATGAAGGAAATGTTCAATGGAGTAAAAATCCTCCAATAAAAATGGAAACAAGTAATTAATTAAAAAAAAAAAAAAATCCAAAGTGAAAGAAGGAAGTCATTCGTTGAGCTATATTCCCAATGTGAATGAGGAAATAATTCATAAGGATACAAACATAAACTATTGGTTAGAAATACTCTACACCTAAATTTAATAGATCATTCACAAACTAAAGGTATTCCATACAAAAAAATAGGTTTTAAAAATTAGAGGAACAATCCGTAGACCGAATTCACTCCGAACATAGAGGGACGAAATATTCAATATGCTATAAATAATCCTTGATAAAAAGGAAAAAGGACTTGATAGGGAAAAACCACAGCATAATTAAAGGGAATATAATTTATTTGTAAAACTACTCCTTAAAATAAAAAGAAATAAACAATACGCCGCATGTTTGGCAAGATGGCGCACGATTGTAACACTCCGTGAAATATATTGGCTGCATTTCCTGTTGGGGCGCTTGGCCTTCTAGAATTCTGATTTTCCAACCAGGTTGTACTTTGGATAATAATAATAATAATAATAATAATAATAATAATAATAATAATAATAATAATAATAATAATAATAATAATAATAATAATAATGGAATTATTATTATTATTATTATTATTATTATTATTATTATTATTATTATTATTATTATTATTATTATTATTATTTTATCCAAATCAGGAATGGTATACGAAACTTATCCCTAACGACCATCGAAAATATGGAATTCCTTAATAGTTATGAAAATCACAATACCCAGGATATTTTCCAATACTGACTCCACCGAACCCGTCTAAATCTCTTTATTCCCTTCTCTTATTTCTCAGTAAATAACTGAAGAAAATCATAAATTTCTTTTCAATATTTAGTAAAAATTTCTTTGTTATAGTTTTCTTCATTCTCATATTATCAAGTTTATATATAGGTGTATACCCAATAAGGACAAAGCTAAAAAGAAATAAAAAATCGTTCCCAAATGAAAATAGAATTTCTATGAAAACGAAAGACCTTTGCAAAGGGGTTTTATTTCCACAATAAATATTTTCGAAACATTTCGAAATATGAAAAATCTTCTGTAAATATATTTTCACAAAAGACAGCAGTTTTTGTATGATTAGATTTTGCCACTTTCTTGCGTAAACAGATTAAACAAACTCGAGAAAATAAAGTTTTCTTACCTATTTTTCTTATGTTTATTCCAGCTCGGATATGCTTGCCTGGACAAATGGCTAAAAATGTCGTTCTGGTTTCCCAGCGTTATTGGATCCAAGGAAAAGAAAAGGGAAAAAAAAAGAAAAAAAAGATAAAAGAATACCTAGTATTATGATACAGAGCTAGAAGGTTCAAAGACTTCAGGTGAACGAATTTAGAACCTTTGATTGAATTAAATATGTTTATAGAATAATTTTAAAAACTTTTCGATTATAATCTCAATCCAACAGTGGAATTCTAAGTATTCTGTTTTGTATAACTTTAAAAACCCATCTATTTACTAAAATCGTTATTCTTAGCATTTGTAAATACATTAAACATGTTCAGTATTTTTATTAACCAACTGCTGATTATATAGATAAATAATAAAACGTAAGAAATTTATGTCGATTGCTTCATATTAGTTTTAAGCCAAAAATAATGATCTAATAAGTTTTATCAAGTTTACTTTCAGCAGAGCTGGGAAATTTTTTATGTTAAAGGATATTTTTCATGTTTTTTATAAACTTTATTATAAGTTTGGATGTGGAAAGTTATTAACGTAAACGAATTCATTTAAGCAGATTAAGCAGAAGTAATTTTCTCTTTATTATCCATCGTAACTTGAGTCACATGGACGAGAATTTTTATATATCACTGGAGTAACAACTAAACTAAAGTTCGCTTTACATGAGAGAGTTTTTCCCGCAGGGTTATATATTCGCTCGTTAGGAGACATATCATAACACAAGTAGAATTTCCTCGAGTGACCTCGTAGTTTTTATAAACCACTACAATGGGATCACGCGGGGTTCGCAGTGCAAACGGCCAATACTGCATATTTCTGAGCGGAGTTTAATCCACACTGACAAAACCGCTAGGCATCAAACCTCTCATGTGAAACGAGCCTAAGTTCTCACAAAAATACAGCTATTAGATCAAGCAGCACTTCTTAGCTAAAGCAAACGATAATGATAAACCCAAGATACACTGCCGATTGTCATTATCATGAATTCTCAATGTACCCTTCCACGACTGAGGCCGTTTCATTTCAACTCGGTTTCCATATATTGAGATTTCATTTGAGCTCATCTTCATAGTTTCGTGATTTCCTTTCAGCTTTGTTTCATTGTTTTGCGATTCTATTTCATCTGCGTTTCAAAAAATCATGATTTAATTTCAGTTCTGTTTCAAAGTTTCATTATTTAATTCCACCCCGTTTCACAGTTTTGGTAATTTTATTGCAGCTATGTTTCAAAGTTTCTTGATTTCATTTCTGCTCCGTTTCAAAGTTTTTTTTAATTTTATTTCAGTTCCATTTCAAAGTTTTGTGATTTCATTTAAGTTTTGTTTCAAAGTTTTATGATTTTATTTCAACCCTATTTCAAAGTTTTGTTATTGCTTTATAGCTCAGTTTTAAAGTTACGTAATAAAATATCAGCTCATTTTCAAAGTTTCGTAGGTTAATTTCATCTCAGTTTCAAAGCTATGTAATTTCATTTCAACTCGGTTTCAAATCTTCGTGAGAGAGGCTGTCTTGATGCCATTCAGGTCTTCGAAGAATTCAGAATTTTGCCGTTTACTTTAATTTGTGGTAACGTATACTATCCATGTATAGTTATCTGTGTCATCACAAATTAATACGTGAATAAATGACTTCATGCATAGCGTGGAGATCGAGTCATAAACAGCTGATTGGGTTTTACATAAATTTTAAAAATAATATAGATTTATTATGCTTTATTTCTTTTGCTATCATTTCACATAAGTGGTTGGGAATAAAAGTAATTTTTCAATATTTATCTGTTCGTGTTACTCATCTCAAATTCAGTTGTCCAAAATACTATCATTAAATATCATCCATATGTGCAAACCAACAACAGTTGCAGCTCTCAACTTATATATCATTAGTATAAACTACTTAAATACGTCTTCGAAGAGAAGAAACTGCACCTAAATACCACAATTTAAATGATAAAGTGATAACGTTTAACGTATTTTTTAATTTTTCTTAAGTTTAATTCCCCAGTCACTAAAAGGAGCAAGGGGGTTACAACTTCACCCTCACACCCAGTTCTTAAGATTATTCTTGGATCTACCAAACAATAAACAGTCATACAAGTATTTTCTTCCAAGGAATCATCAAGCATTCACAAGAATTTAAATTGTGATATATGGTTATTTTGACTGATGAGATAAAATTGGATGCTAAATAAAAGAATTAACAATATTCATGACAAATTTGGTAGGTATAGTTGTAATATTTATGTTTATTATGAGAAAAATAAGCGTAATCTGACTTTATATGATGTAAATGAACCTCGCTGAAATGTTAGAAAAGCTGCGAAGCATCTTTTGAAGTCGTCACTCGATAAAGTTTTATCAAAATTTTCTCTTATATTTGAAATTTATAGGACGCTTTTAGTCCAATTGAGAAACTTGGTGCATATTAAAACCAGGTGCTTTACCCATAAACGATTTGGAATATCTTACAATTATTGGCTAAGCAAACAAGGGTAATAAATTATATTACTCCCTATTCAAACATGAATTTAAATACTCTTTATATAGAATACTTTTTTCTTGACATATCTAAGCGTCTAAATAATTATCTGCATTCAGCGAATGTACGTCCAATTAAATTTTTTACCCATTTATTATTATTATTATTATTATTATTATTATTATTATTATTATTGTTATTATTATTATTATTATTATTATTATTATTACTATTATTATTATAATAATAATTATTATTATTATTATTATTATTATTATTATTATTATTATTATTATTTACTAATCCTAAGAGCTCCAACAAGGAAAATAGCCTAGTGAGCTAAGGAAATAAGGAAATAAATAAAGTACAAGAGATGTAACTAACAAATTAGATAGAATGTTTTAAGAACAGTAACAACATTAAAATAAATCATTCATATACAAACTATAAAAACCGAAAATAAAAAAATAAACACAAGAGGAAGATAGAATGATGTTCCTGAGTGTACCATCGAGCAAGAGAACTACCCAAAGACAGTGGAAGTCCATGGTACAGAGGGCATGACGCTACCGAAGACTAGAGAACAATGGTTTGATTTTGGAGGTTCTCTTCTTAGAAGAGTATCTTACCATAGCTAAAAGTCTCTTCTACTCTTACCATCAGGAAAGTAGCTACTAAAACATTACAGTGCTGT
>NC_090753.1:24323442-24345942 GCF_036898095.1 Palaemon carinicauda | reverse complement strand
AACGTTGCGTGAATTTTGGAGGAGCTACTTCAACATCGTGCACTGCTTGAAGATCATAGATCAGGCTTGGGTGGGATTAACTCGATCAGGCTTGGGTGGGATTAACTCGATGGACCCTCAATTCTGCCTGGAAGAAGCTGTGAGCTGATTCAGTTTCTGCCCGAGATTTCGAAGGTTTTGACCCCGAACCTGATCCCGTGGTGGGTGCAGCGGAAGACGTAGAGGAAATCGTCTCCCTTGGCAAGTCCATGGGTCTGGAGGTCGACGCAGATGACGTTACGGAACTCGTCGCCGAACATCACGACGAACTTGCCACAGAGGAGCTCAAGGAACTCCATGCTATGTCTGAGCACATGAGTGATGACGAGGAAGGGAGCGAGGAGGTAGAATATGTGTTAGGTTCGGCGCATATAAAAGAGGTGATAGAAAAATATCAAGACGTTGTCGACTTTATCGACAAATAACACCCAAAAAAATTGCAGGTTTGTCGTGTAGTTTCGCAGTTCGATGATATTTGCCTAACTCACTTCTGGAACATTCTGAAAAGCCGTACCAAGCAACTATCTATCGATAATTTCTTTAAAAAACTACGAAGCGAACTCGTGATGAAGAGGATGTAAGTGATTCGAAGAAAACGGCAAAGAGTAAAGCGGAAGAAAGTGAAACAAAGAAAACGGCAAAGAGTGATGCAAAAGAAATTCAATAAATTTTAAGTGTAGAGAGTGAAAGTGATTAAAATTAATCATCAAAAAGAAAAAAAGAATATGTAAAGAAAAATATAAAATCTTTAAAAAAAAAAAAATAAGCTAAGTTATGTTAAAGTTCACTTAGTGTAAGTTAGAATAAATTACGGTAGTGTATGTTTATCGTAGTTAACCTCTCTACCTCCTCGCCGCCCGTATGTTTATCGTAGTTAACCTCTCTACCTCCTCGCCGCCCGTCCGTCTCCTCTTTGGGTAGCAAGACCAACAACACCTGCGCTGGAGTTTCTAAGGTAAAGCGACGCTGAAAACCCGTTTCTTATTTATAATTTTTTGCTAATTCCTCTTTTTTACATGTCTATTATCTAATTTAGTGTGCATTATTCTCATGGGAAATTATGTGTAGTAGTTTATTATGAAGTTATCATAGGTTTTTGGGCTCAACCACAGATTAATCCTATTTCAATGTATTCTTATGGGAAAATTCGTTTCGACATCCGAACATTTTCTACATCCGAAGTTGGTTCTGGAACGTATTAAATTCGTATGTAGAGGTACCACTGTATATATATATATATATATATATATATATATATATATATATATATATATATATATATATACAAACACATATATATACATACATATATATATATATATATATATATATATATATATATATATATATATATATATATATATTTATACATTTATATATATATATATATATATATATATATATATATATATATATATATATATATATATATATATATATATATATATATATATATATATATATATATATATTTATACATTTATATATATATATATATATATATATATATATATATATATATATATATATATATATATATATATATATATATATATATATATATATATATATATGATCCTACAAGGATAAATAGCCCAGTGAGAAATGGAATCCATGGAAATAAATAAACTACAAAAGAAGAATGAACAATCAAAATAAAATACTTCAAGAACAGTAACAATGTGAAATTAGACACTTCACATATAAAATATAAAAAAACAAAAAAACAAGATGAAATGAAATAAGATAGAACTGCCTGCCCTATTGTGAATATATATATATATATATATATATATATATATATATATATATATATATATATATATATATATATATATATATATATATATACATATATATATATATATATATATATATATATATATATATATATATATATATATATATATATATATATATACAGTACATATATATATATATATATATATATATATATATATATACATATATATATATATATATATATATATATATATATATATATATATATATATATATATACAGTACATATATATATATATATATATATATATATATATATATATATATATATATATATATATATATATATATATATATACATATACACATATGCAGTATATATATATATATATATATATATATATATATATATATATATATATATATATTTATATACATATATATATATATATATATATATATATATATATATATACATATATATATAAAGTATATATATATATATATATATATATATATATATATATATATATATGTATATATATATATATAAATATATATATATATATATATATATATATATATATATATATATATATATATATATATATATATATAAATATATATATATATATATTTCTTCAAAAAGGCCGAAAAAAAACCATTTTCAGATTTCCTTTGCGCGCAGGTTAAGTTAATTGTGTATGATTGATATATGATAGCTGAGTCTAGTATCTCACTTCCGTACAGACGGGTATGCTTAAAAGCCATAAAAAATCAATCAAACACAGTGAACTTATCCTCCGGGCAATGGAAAGCTGACATAGTGGACAATACTTTTCTTAACCCGATCATAAAGAAGATAATCCTTGGAAACCGACCACCAGATATGAATCAAAGGTCAAGACAACTTCCGAGTGTCTCAACGGTACGAAGACGAAGACGCACTTGGATATAAATAAATTTGGCTAATCCTTCCAGCACTTAATACAAACTTAGAACAATTGGAAACATCCTTTTGCTTACATATATAAACCGTCAGTCAACTTTATTCCTCATTTTAACTTTACACCCTGAAAAAGGCCAATGTCTATTGGTCGAATTATAGTGATTTATTTCTATTTTCTTAGTTTCTTTTATGGGCATTTTGAAGAAAAAATTTTAACTCTTTGATTAAAGGTTATGTAAGGCACACACACACACACACACACACACACATATATATATATATATATATATATATATATATATATATATATATATATATATATATATATATATATATATACATATATATATATACATATTTATACATGATCAGCTCTATATCCCAGTTCCCCACCCCAGGCTAGGGCATAAGATGGCCAATTAATGGTCCGTAGAATCTCCCAACCCAACCACCCTTAGTTTACAATAATGGTGAGGTTGCAAACACTACAAATCCGACAGATCACCAGGAAGGGACGTTTCAAGTAGCTCACCACAACCCCTAAAATAATTAGAAGATATTAGGCCTGTTGAAGCATTATAAGATTCAGAATCTCTCTCTCTCTCTCTCTCTCTCTCTCTCTCTCTCTCTCTCTCTCTCTCTCTCTCTCTCTAATACGAATGGGATTTTCTTTAATTTCCAGACGTGTGGGAGAATGATTAATTTCTCAATAATTACGACCAACGGCAGATGACAAATTCATAATTAGACGTAAAAGATATTTTTACCTTTTCTCAGAATTCATCTATTTTTCCTTTCACTTCTCTCCAAGAAAGACAGCCAAATATTCAGATAGATATGCACATACAGAATTAAATCTCCAATCCTTCCTTCTGCAGGATTACAGTCAAAAGTCATACTAGTTGTGTTATATCCGCATATACATTCACATGTATCCTATATACATAACCACATACATACAGACAACCAAGGTCACATTAAGATTGTTTTCCTCAACGTAAAACAATCATAGAAAAAAAAGAATCCTTTTAGACATAACCGGTCGTCCCTAATTTAAGAAATAAAAAGAAAATGCAATTCTTTAGCAGTGATGAAAAAGGTATTTGCAGCCTTCGAAGTTCTTTTTTTATTCATGACTCGAACTGCTTAATCTCTTAAATAAGAACGTAACCATTGTACAGTAAACTTTTATAACTTCAGTCACTTTATTATAAACTATACAAGAGGCCCACCTGATACACAATGCATACCTCAAGTTTACCTTAACTCACCTTATTATATTTCCTTTTAAAAAGGTTGCCTAGCCTTCGCAAAAATCCGTCTTCATTAATCAACTAATCTGCATTATCTCTATATAACGGAAACATCTAAAATCTATTTTTTTCTTATTTTTCCAACTACGTGATTATCTCATATTGCGACAAATATTTTAGTCAAATGATTTATATTAACGCTTCCTAGCTATTTATTCAATTCTCATTAGGATTCCACGGTCAATACCACAAAGGGGAGTTGGTTCAACAGTCATTTACTAGTTTAGAAGAGCTTGCCCTTTCATATACGTGTGCATACATATCCAATATATACTGTATATATATATATATATATATATATATATATATATATATATATATATATATATATATATATATATATATATATATATATATATATATATATATATATATGCATATATATATATATATATATATATATATATATATATATATATATATATATATATATATATACATATATATATATATATATATATATATATATATATATATATATATATATATATATATATATATATATATATACATATATATATATATATATATATATATATATATATATATATATATATATATATATATATATATATATATATATATATATATATATATACACTCCAACATCTCAGTAGCCCATGATGCCTGCAAGCACACATAATTCTCGATCAACATGAATTTTTAATTATTTTCTGTACCTCACTACAATCCCGCCTATTAAATAAACTTTACTTCTTCCAAAATAGACTTGAACTATGTCATCCTTTTTTCTCAAAGGGATATGAAACCAGATCTCCCTTAAAGGAAGTTCCCGGCTCATCTTTCACCTAACGACTTGAAGAAGGGTAAGTAAGATACTGAGAGGGGGAGTGAAGGAGGGTCTGACAAAAAGTGATTGGTAATTTTGAGTAACATGTAACGTAAACAATGTCGTATATCCTGCCGAGAATTATGCCCTTCATTTTTTTTTCTTTTTTTAATATCAAAGTATTATCGGCGAAGAATCCGCTATCCGAAGATTAATGATTTCTTCAGTATGGACTGACATTGATGTATTTCCGATAACGACTAATTTCTGAAAGGATTTACATTTATGGTTTTCGTTTTAAAGCTTTAGTGTATTAATCATTTGCTAGTGTGAGAAGAGAAGGAGGAATAAAATGCTGCTCCTTTTGATAAAAAGGTCTATATACTACTGCATTTGACAAACACACACATACGCTTGTGCAAGCATACACGAAGTTGGGTTCAATGATATGAACAAATCGAAGCACATGGAATAATAATGAAGTGTAACCATAGTGTAATATACATTGAATTACAATCATATTCATAATTAGCGATATAAAACATAAATACATATTTAAATGGCCTTTAAACTAGTAATCAGAAGGTAGGTTTAGAAGTGTACAGGCTTAAATCCCACTCATGAATGGCAAAGACAAGGAACACTGACAATGTTCTGTATCAGTCTAGAGTCTAGAGTCTAGAATCTATGGTTAATATCTTGAGTAAAGAGATTAATCATGTATATGTTACGGCCATTTTGCAAAATTGATTGTTTTACAAAATTGCCGGCCATTATGCAAAAAGATAAAATACGTGGTCACATTGCAAAATGCCCTATATATCTCAACATTATTCAAAACGACTAAAATTTTGATCAGTTTAAAGAATTATCGTTGTTCACTTTGCAAAATGTCCAAAAAGCAAGCAGACAGATGGAAAAAAAGCGAGAGAATGATAAAACGTAGTGAACATAACTAATTTTATTCAATCCCAGTAAATACAGCTTTCAAATACATCAAAACGCATAAAATTCTAGCAAGTAACTAGTTGAAAGAAAGTAAATGATAAACGTACAATATATTAAAGAAAATAGATTACAAAATACATCAAAGTTTAATACATTTATTTGTTGATATATACATATATATATATATATATATATATATATATATATATATATATATATATATATATATATATATATATATATATACATATATATATATATATATATACATATATATATATATATATGTATATATATATATATATATATATATATATATATATATATATATATATATATATATATATATATATATATATATATATATCGACAAATTGGAAAAATTAAGCCAGTTTTCCTTATAAGGTCTATCTCCTTATGCTAATTGTCCAATATACCCTATTTTAACAACTATATTTACGTTAGCATTAATGTGAAAATATACGCTACCTTAAAACCTATCCTAACCTAACTTAATATAACGACCACACATAGAGACCACATTCTCCACATGATCAAGAGTAAGTATCTGGATATATATCAATATATATATATATGTATATATATATATATATATATATATATATATATATATATATATATATATATATATATATATATATGAATATATGTTCATGTATATGTTTGGTCCGTCGACTGGCCAGATAATACTATATTGGATCCTTCCCTTTGGTTAGAGCTCATATTTCTTTTGCTTACACGTGCACCGAATAGTCTGGCGCATTCTTTACATATTCTCCTCTGTCCTCATTAACTTGATAACACTGAGATTACTAAATAATCATTCTTCGCTCTATAGGCTAACTATTAAATATTTCTACTGGGTATCTATTATTCTAAAAAAAATAAAAATCGTAAAAATTCTATTTCTATATTAAGTTTGATATATGTCCTTGACATTTTCCATGCTCTGTATGGAAAGGTTGAAAAATCATTCAGTTTAAATTGATGAAATGTAAAGCTGGTGAAATTGAGGCCTACTCCGGTATAATTTTTTTTTTCTGTATACTGAAGTATTAATAGTACTTAGTTCTCTTTCCAGCATTATGTCTAAGGATAATGGATACCCAGTAGAAATATTTAATAGTCAATTAAAGAGATTCTTAAACAACATCTTCATACAAAAGCCCATTACAAGCTCTGCAGAAAAAAGAGACTGTATATCTAAAAATGCCTTATCAAGGAGAGCAATGAAAGAAAATAATGAATCAACATTTTCCTCAGATTATTGTAAAAACGATTTTTTTTAGAATAACTTTAAAATTAAAAACTTCTTCCAACAAAAAGACTAAACTCCCTCTAACTGGTATTCTGACATATTTACAAGTACAAATGTGCAGTTCTTAATAACTGCTATTTGGGTTCTAGCAATAGGGTCTTAGCTGTCAGAGCATCGGAACATGAAGGGAGAAGTCACAAAACAAAAAAGACCCTTGCCAAGCCCCTCTAGTCATCCGTGAGGGACCACTCAGAAAACATTTGTAACTAACAGGTAAATCTACAAGAATTTTCCATTGTATTTAGGGGGAATTACCAATCTGAAATTTGAATCGCTGAAACTCTACTAATTAAGACCTTAAAGCCAACTTTAAATAATGAAACTTCGAGCTTTCCATTGAAATTGTTTTAAGTATTTATATTAATTGTTTTTTTTTCATTCTAATTCCAATTATGGGATTCACTTCATAATGTGTTATTTATAATAGAAAACTTTTTTGTATACTTCAGTTATTAGGTAAATACTGTAACTAATATTATTTTTGTTTTTAACCTACGATGTTGTAAAACTCACCTTTTCTCTGTTTGCAATGTATATAAACATTATAATTATGTGTTAACGTAAAGAAATTAGTTTTTGCAGCTGAGTTAAAGAATGTACCCGAAAGCTACGACGGAATAAAAAGTAGTTAAAATGTCGTGGATTGTATTGCTGAACGTACTACAATTTCTTATTCCAGTGAGATTCCCATGAGCGACCCCACTAGTAGACGTGATAACATACAGATATAGTAGAGAAGCCTGGGTCGAGATAAGGAAGTGGGAGACGACTCAAAGAAAAAAAAAATAGATGTAGTGTTCTTAGGAAAATATCTTTTATATGATTAAACACCGAAATTTGTGCGTAATAATAATAATAATAATAATAATAATAATAATAATAATAATAATAATAATAATAATAATAATAATATAATAATACAATTATTGTGCGTAATAATGATAATAATAATAATAATAATAATAATAATAATAATAATACAATTATTGTCATTTGCTGCTTTATCTTTCCATCTGAACTTTGGCCTTCCCCTCCTCCTTCCTCCATCCACTTCATTCTCCATTACCTTTCGGCACATAAGATCTTCTCTCCTCATGACATAACTAACCCACTGTAGTGTGTTTTGGCGAATTGTTTTTTACACTTTTCTGACTTTGTTTGTCCCTTTATTACACATATTTCCGATCCTGTCCTTCTCATGACTCCAGGCATCCATGGTAACATGAGTCTTTTTTTATTGAATAAGTTTTAGCTCCATACAACAATAGTGGTCTAATTAGTATTGTAAAACCGTCCTTTACCTTGGAACTAACCTTCCTGTATATACTCCATGTCTCAGTATGGACGGACAAATAAAACTAAGTCAAATCAAATTTCATTTATTGAATTTGGGTACGACTGTTCGTACAGCACTCGGACGTTGCTGAAACACGATGTCTTTACTTAAGGCATTTAGACTCTTTATACATACATCATTACATTTAAACAATCATGATAACTACATTTTACTGATCCAAACAAAAAGCTTAATAACATCAATTTAATTTCTTGTTTGTTTTATAAAAGCTTGTTCGTTCAGTCCAACGTTCGAAGCTGAATGACTTGTTCACCACCTAAGACCAACCGAGCAAAACTTACTGACACGCCACCTACTGGACATTCCATCCATAAAGGAAATTAATTTTCCTCTTATTCATGAATTCAAACGTGGAAAATTACTTTTCTTATCAGAATTTTTCTCGATGATCCTCCCCCAGTTCATCTATTGGTGTGCTACTGTTATAAGCACACATTGAGTATGTGTTGTTTCAGATGTGTGTAACTGGATAACAGAATACATCTTATTAGCTTTAAAGTATTTATTCTATAAGAACAACAGAGTTAAACATCTCCATCACTGAAGGAAGCTGGGTTGGTCAGATGACCAATTCTGGTGAAGTATAGATGTGAACTGACTAACTTATCGATATCCCAGATATCGTATGCTTAGTTTATACAAGATTCGTCACAAACTCGGAAGACACCTGCATCCGGTGACGTCACAAACTTTCACACGCTGAGACAATGTGTTGACGTTTAAGAAAAATGTCTCATTGTCGAGGTTTGCATTGTACGTCCTGTTTATGATTTGAATGACTACAGCAAGTCCCACGGCTAGCACCTTCCTCCAACATGACATATTACGTCATGTGTTTTAAACATGTAATATTAACTATTCTAATTATTACATAAGCTCGGCCAGCTATCTCAATTTTTTCACAAAAATTTAACAACAAGCCAAAACATGGTTACTAGGTGTGACTGGACATATGTATTATTCTTTGTTTAACTTTAGCCATAATCAACCGAGGACGAATGTCCAAATAGGCACATTAAAAAATAATAACAATAATGCATATAAAAAAGATATTACCAAAGCAAAAAGAAAAATGCATGATAAAATAAAGATCATATATATGGTACATTGCTAGCAAATGATTATATGGTACCAAAAAAAAAACTACTGACTTACATATGATTAGGTAACTTGTTAAAGAATAATTGTTACTTTTGTTAGAAACATATTAACATAATACTCAATTTTTTAGTGCACAAACACGAATTCCTGGTACGTACACGTACCACGGTTTCGTACACACATATATATATATATATATATATATATATATATATATATATATATATATATATATATATATACATATATATATATATATATATATATATATATATATATATATATATATATATATATATATATATATATAGGGCTGATATATTTTATTAGATGCCCATAGATTCTGTTATATATTTTTTTTTTCTCTTTTCTTTTTAACATTCCGGCTTATATATTTTTATTAGATGCCGAGAGAAAAATGATTTATATCTTTTTTTTTTTTTTTTTTTAAATGTTGTTTTAAATGTATTTTTAACAATGCAAATGCAGAAAATTTCTTAAATTACATATTACTAGCGTACTAACAGCTTTTCTTACAAACACTTCCCGACAATTTACTCCTTTAGCGAATGAGGTGGCCACTCAAACGGCTTTGAATTGAATCAAGTATGGAGTATTGTCGGGACTAGGCGAATCGTTCCTTTGTAGCTGCATGCTGTGCCGTAACCTACGCCAAACAAGGATGTTCACGGCGATAAATATCACCACCGTAAACGCCAAACCTGCTAGTAGTATGTGGTGAAGGATTTCCTTATAAGTCGGTGACAGGTGGTCCCTTTCGGTAAGTTTCAACAACCGCTTTGCCACATGTCTGTTATACGGGAGAGGGAGTGCTGGCATTGTAGAGGTCCACGTGAAGTTCGCGAAGTAGGCTCGTTCCCTGATGAGTGTCCGTAGACCAGTCACCATGGAATTAGGGGAAGTCCCGATACAACCATCTGCTGCGACGAAGATGTGTGTGAAGGACGTGGATCCGTCAGGGCATGATTCATTGAAGCCGTCCTTGTCGTATCGTATTCACGAGCCATTGTTCAGTCTGCAATTGAACTCATTATTGTCAAAGGGATAAAGCTTATCCAGACAATTTTCACTTGTATGGGAGAGAGCACCGTCTAGCACTATACCTAACTCGCATGAATCCATTAAGTTTTTATGGAATTCAAATGAGTCAGCTGTACATATTTTTCTATCCATTGCGTCTGAACAGTGAGTTAATTGATTTAAGTCTTTAATGACCGTATATGTTTCCTTGTCTGGGGAAATCAATACATGTCCTGTCAAACTGGATATTACTGGATTTGAGTGATTCGTCATGAAAGTCGGAAATGGTGATATCCAGTAAGATTGCCAGGCATCAGAAGAATCAAAGGGAATTGTAATCATAATCTTGTTATTATCTACGTTTACTGTAATTAGGCTGTAATAAAATTCTAACCTATGTTCGTCTAACAAAGGAACATAGCCTAGTTTATCCCTTCCGTTCTCCAGAATTAACTTTAAGTAACTTATAGGCAACAAATGGGGCGACAATACACCTTTAGTTGCTAACATGATAGCTTCTACATAATCCTTGGATTTCTCAATGAAATGTGCAATTCTGTTATGTATGTGATCTATCTTTGAATCATAATACGTTAATGTTGCCAACAAATCCTGTACTTCCATAATTTGAACGATATTATTTGAATGTTCATTCACCAAATCCATAATTTTATTGATTGAAGCTAACTGATTCCTTAGTTCTGACATAATCAATTCATCTTCATGAGTCAAGAACTCAATTTTCTTATTTTGATTACTAATTTTAAGACGATTGGAAATTCCGAAACCTAAACTTGCAACAGACCCAAAGATGCTTAATGCAGCATAAATAAACGGATTTCGTCTTTCTTTATGTTCGTGTCCTACAGTCCACATCAAAAGGTCATAAGCCAAAGATCCTGTCTCGTCAGTCTTATTTTTCAAGTCATCAGATAGCATCTCTGCAACTTTTAATGTTGATCCAAGCAAACTCTCTGTAGTCAAATGAAAATGTCTTCTATGCAACTCATTCAATGAGGCAGAAAACCTTGAAATGGCGGTTCTTAAGCTAGTGACATCATTCTCTTGAAGAAAAATTGCTTGCATATTCACTTCTACAATTACGTTGGTTGATGTAATAAAAATGTCTTCTTGTCTTTCAACTATAGTGCCATATTTAAAATTTATACTTTTAGTTCTAGAGCTCATCCCACACGAGAAAAATGTCTGAGCGAACAATATCACTCCCAACAACAAAAAATTCATCTTGGAAACCTGTAACGAGAAAAAATATATGTAATTACTCCTGTATTAAAAAGAAAACTTTTAATCACATAAAATAAAAAAAAATTTCCCTCACTTCTTTTCCTCTCTTTTCTTTTTAATTTCTTATGTGAGTCAATGGTACTATTCTCTCATCCGTGGGTTGGGGAACGTTTTGAACTCTAAACCTATTGGCCGTTAATGTTTCCAAAATGTTAAATGGGCCTTCAAACTTAGGTGTTAGTTTATAATTGAGCCCTTTTCGTACATTGATTTTAATATATACGTTATCACCCACGGTATATGTTTTAGTTGGTTTCGCTGTTTTATCATGATTCCTTTTCATTATGATTTGTGATTCTTTTAAATTCTTTCGAAGGATATCATATCAACTTATACTTGCATTTATACATTCTTTTAAAGGATTTGATAGATTAGTTGTAGGCGTTAATACATGGAAAGGCGTGCTAACTGGGGTACCATACAATGCTTCATGCGGTGACATTTTAATTGATATATGATATGAATGATTCAGAGTACTCAGTGCCGCCAGTATTGCAATATCCCAGTTGGGGTCTGATCCCCCTAGTGTTACCCTCAATATATTCAATATCTTCCTATTTGCTCTTTCCACTAGCCCATTCGACTCTGGGTGATATATCATGGTATTTATTTTCTTTATGTTGAGGAATTCACACAATGAGGTAAGAAAGTGATTATTAAATTCACCACCCGAGTCTGAGATTATCATGTGTGGAATTCCATGTTTACAAATGTAACACTCGTAAAACTTCCTAGCGCATTCAATCGCAGTTTTAGTTTTAAGCGCTATTAGTTCTGTATATCGAGTTAAAGCATCTATAATTACTAAGAGGTGCTTATTTCCTCTGTCTGACTCGTAAAATTCTGTTAACAAATCTAAATGTATTCTTTCAAAGGGTTGATTGGGCACAAGATAAGCTCCTGGGCTGACAGGTGTTTTCGTATGCCCTTTGTTTTCCTGACATGTGCGACAATTAGCTATGTGTCTTTTTATATCTGTAAGCATTGTATGCCAATAAAACAATGATTTGGCTTTCTGTGACATCAATGAGAACCCAGGGTGTCCATGTAATGGATTTGAATGCAACCAATTCAGGACAGTGGAAATAAGTGAGATTGGTACTACTACCTGGTCGTTAGTTACATGTGGTGTATTGCGGGTTTTCCTTGTCACAGTCCTACACAGAATATTATCTTTGATTATATAATTCTGCTGCTTATACTTTATATATTCCTTTTCCTTTTGATTGCCTTTCAAAGCATTTATAATTGTTTCTATTTTCTGATCTTTTCTTTGCTCAGTCTGTAACAATTCAGCGCTCCAGCCTAAATCTTCTTGTTCAGATATTGTTTTTACAATAGGCATGGATGTTGATATATCTATTAATTCAGCTAAAGGCTCCGTACAAGATGACACGGGGTTGCGTGATAATGCATCTGCAATGATATTTGCTTTCCCAGGTAAATACCCGATTCTTGCGCCAAAATCTTGAATGATTAAATGCCACCGAGTTCGTTTAGGGCTGTGGTTGAAGCCTTTAAAGAACTCTGTTAGTGGTTTATGGTCAGTAAGAACCTTAACGGGATAACCGTAAATTATGAACTTAAAATGCACTAGCGAATTGACAATAGCTAGTCCTTCCTTACTTTCGGAAGTTCTCAATTTTCGAGAATAGAAAGCTATCGGGAAAAATTGTTTATCATATTGCTGAAGCAATACCCCTCCTACTCCTAAGTCTGAGGCGTCTGTTGCAATGAAGAATTCCTTACCGAAAACAGGAAATTTTAAGATAGGAGAACTACACAGTTCATCTTTCAAAGTATTAAAAGCCTGTTGATGTTGCTCAGACCATACGAAATCTACGCCCTTCTTCGTAAGATCAGTTAAAGGAGCGGCTATTATTGAATAGTTGCGTATAAAACGCCTGTAATATCCACTACAACCCAGAAATTGCTGTATTCCCTTGACATTAGTAGGTATGGGAAAGTTACGTATAGCCGACACCTTATCATGGACTACTTTAAGACCTTGGCTTGACACCATGAAACCCAAATATACTAATTCTGTTTTGAAAAATTCACACTTACTAATTTTTACCCTTAAGTTATGTTGTCTTAATCTCTGTAGTACTAGTTCTAACTTACGTAGATGTTCTTCTAAGGTGTTGGAAAAGATTACAAGATCATCCATATAGGCATGCAATATATCCCCTAACAAGTCTCCAAACACTATGTTAATCATTCTTGTAAATGTTATAGGAGCACAACGTAAACCAAAAGGCATCCGTAAAAATTCATAATGTCCCCTGGCTGTGCTGAAGGCTGTGTATGGGATACTATCTTCTTCTAATGATATCTGGTGAAAGCCTTTAAGTAAGTCCAAACTGGTAAAATATTTATTCTGACCTAACAAAGACAAAATATCGTCAGTACATGGCACTGGGAATCGATCAGGGATCGTTTCCTCGTTTAGACGACGAAAGTCGACGCAGATACGCCATGTTCGATCTTTTTTCGGTACAACTATTAAAGGAAAATTATAAGGGCTGTTTGATTTTCTAATGACTCCTTCCTCTAACATTTTACCTACTTCATCATTTATTTCATTCTGGAATTTCATAGGGAGTCTGTACGAGGGTACATAGATAATTTTCTGCTTGTCCTTTAACCTTATTTGATGCTCGATCACATCTGTTTTTCCTAAGGATCCATCCGTAGTGGAAAAAACATCATGATATTTAGTTAAAAGTTCAAAAATTTTCTGCTGAATTTCTTCGTCTTGAATGTCCTTATTGATTTCATTTTTAATAGATCGCAAAAGGGATTCATCCGCAACTGATTGAGAGTGATTGATTTCAGCAACGGTAAGAATACGATGTTTATAAACTTCTACATCCAAGATATGTTGATTTTTGTGAATTACTAAAGGGTTATTTAAATGATTACAGACTTCAATATTACATTGTTGATGTGAGCCTACTGTATCCTATAATTACAGCTGGATACATATTAATGTTTTTTACAACAACAAATGTATCGGCAAACGTGCGATTACCGACTCTGAACTGAACATGAGTTATGCCTATGACATTTACTTCATTATTTCCTATACCTGAAAGTCTAATTCCTGATTTTTCAATCGGAAAGTTCGAAAACAACAAATGATGTGTCTTCAAATCCATGATATTACGTGGACTACCAGAGTCAAAAAATGACGTAAAGGAATTGTGTTCTAAATTTACAGCATATAAGGTTGGCAGTAACTCATTTTGGCTTATTATTGTATGAATTCGTTGCAAATCTACAGGAGCATGCACTGTTTTACTTAATTCGGCCGTGTGTTTCATAGGAAAATCTATTGTCTCACAATTATCTGATAAAACATTAAATTGATTATTCAATTTTATTGATGTTGACATGAATGACCTTGACCCAACATCACTCTCTTCCCCTCTAGAGTTAACTATGTGGTATTTGCTTTGCTCTGCACATTCTGAAAATTAGTCTGACCTTGCGAGGTTTGGTTTGACGACCCAGGCTCAGCGATATTTGAAGAAGTGTTTGTTTGTTTTGGACTCTGAACTGCATTGACATTTGGTTGTTTCTTCTTATTGTAAAATGAGGATTTCTCTTTTTATTTCCATATGGAACTGACTGTGGAATTGACTGTGTATTTCTGGGATATTGTTGTGTCTTACGCGAGTAACATTGACTATATGAATGCGTTGCAGTGTTGTGAATTGAGCAAAATTTCGTTCTGCAGTCTGCGCTTAAGTGACCATGACGTTTGCAGTTATAACACGTCATTCCCGCTACTGGACTGCTAACTACGTTCACTGTTTGTGGTTTTGTTTCATTCTTTGCAAAAACTTGAGTTAACACGGGATCAAGATCTGGACACTTGGACATGTGTTTCTTTATCTGTTTATAGACATCCAATTCCGTACTTGCAGGCGTTAACTTCTTATCAAAACACCGCACTAAAGCTTCAGGCAACATAAGTGTCATGCAAGTCAAATACATTAATCGTAAAAAATCTTTCACGGAGATGTTATCGTTAGTAACCCAAGTGGAATGACCTAAAATGTCCTGATATTCGTTAAGCCTATCAGCTATGAGAGCTGCTCTCTCAATAACATTAAGCCGATTCATAGTGGCTTAATTAAGTGTATTTCGTAACGTTAATACTACATCCAAGGCTTCCTCACCCCCATAGATCGCGCGTAACCTAACTTTGAAATCATCCCAAGTAACTGCTTCTTGAAATGAAACACCTCTTAAATACGCACTCGCATCCCCCTTAGAAAAATCTATAAAACTTTTAGCTTCTTGTAATTGTACAAAAGGGTCTACGATTTGTTTGGCATTTAAATGGGCATCGACGGATGAAATCCATGACTCCACATTTTGTGGCAAGAACCCGTTGACTCGACCCTGAAAAGGAAGGATTGCTGACCTGGCCTTTACAAGCGTCACAATTGGAGGAGGATTAGTCTGGCCTACACCACTAGGTCCAGGGGAAGGACTCACAGGAGGAGTCATGACTGCTGTATTTTTTTTCCTATCTCTTCGACCCCTTGCAATTCTATCAAAATGTCTATATGAGTACAGACGCCCACTGGGTAAACGCATATGTATAACAAAATTCCCCAAACAATGTCACTAATCCCATAACATTCCCCGTGAATTTCTGAAAGAAAAAGGAATTAGCACAAAGAAAGAGAAATTCTAAATGAGAATTCGGAGTTTCTTTTAACAAAGATTAGCAATTCACTCACCCCAGTAATAATCGACTAACGACTCGTGATAACTACACTTCACTGCCCAAACTGGAATGAATTAAAAAATTTGTACTTAGCTTATATATGGATCTGCGTGATGTCGACACGTCCTCTCTCTCTCTCTCTCTCTTGATGTTTTGTTAGCGATGTATCGTTCGAGTTTCTTGTTGAATGTAGTGCTTCCTGGGTATGTTTTGCAATTGTTGAACGCCAGTCCTTGGGTTTCCTAGGATGTTGATTGAAGATGCAGTTGGTATTCATAACATTTGTTAATGTTAACTGTTCCGTTGGACTATAATACTTAGTCAAAATTGTAGATTCATGTAGATAATGTTGAGTTCTTGAAGATCTTTCTCAGGTTTTACAGCTTTTATTTTGAAGTCTTGAAGATATTTCTCTGGTTTTACAGCTTTTATTTTTAAGTCTTGAAAATCTTTCTCTAATTCTTAGAGTTTAACCGCTGCCACCATTTATTGGTGTGCTACTGTTATAAGCACACATTGAGTATGTGTTGTTTCAGATGTGTGTAACTGGATAACAGAATACATCTTATTAGCTTTAAAGTATTTATTCTATAAAAACAACAGAGTTCAACATCTCCATCACTGGAGGAAGCTGGGTTGGTCAGATGACCAATTCTGGTGAAGTATAGATGTGAACTGACTAACTTATCGATATCCCAGATATCGTATGCTTAGTTTATACAAGATTCGTCACAAACTCGGAAGACACCTGCATCTGGTGACGTCACAAACTTTCACACGCTGAGACAATGTGTTGACGTTTAAGAAAAATGTCACATTGTCGAGGTTTGCATTGTACGTCCTGTTTATGATTTGAATGACTACAGCAAGTCCCACGGCTAGCACCTTCCTCCAACATGACATATTACGTCATGTGTTTTAAACATGTAATATTAACTATTCTAATTATTACACATCCAATTCATTATCCATCACACAGACAGAAGGCACTTGAACGTATTAACCCTCTTGATGATATCCAAACCCATATCTCCCCCCATCCACATATATTCAGTCTTGGTCATACTTTTCCTTGAACCTTAATCTTCCAGAGGTTGTTACCAAATCTTTAGTTTTTTTCCACTCCTTCTGGAGACAGATTTTAAAAAAAAAACATTGTCACCAGACATCATACTTCAGGAGACTTCCTACACTGACGCCTGCTGTAATAACATCCATCACACGATCAAAGATGTAAGGATTCTGAGTAGAAATCTGTTGTGCACCAAATCTTACCCCAAAGTTCATAGAATTTTAAACATATTCCACAGCCACCCTGGGGTGGGCCCAAGGGCACTCTCTCTCTCTCTCTCTCTCTCTCTCTCTCTCTCTCTCTCTCTCTCTCTCTCTCTCTCTCTCTCTCTCTCTCTCTCTCTCTCTCTCTCTCTCTCGTGTTTCCTGGAATCTTCAACGTCTTGATTAACTATAAAAAACAAGAGAATAGGAAATTTGATTTCCCAGGACAGAAAGTCATTGTTAATGAACGAGGAACCTTAAGCGCAATTCTTTCCAGAAGAATTGACGATGAACTCTTGATTTTTGCAATAGTATTCAGTCGTGCGTGTCGTGGCAAGTGGTTCCCTTACAACAACGAAAATATTCTTCTACGGGAATACAGATTTTATTATATCGGATATTGGTGTGTTAATAAGACAAAATTAAGAAAAGAAAGAGTGAGCGAGAGACAGAGAAAATATAGCCTTTGCTGGACCTAATGATAATGTTAAATCCAGTTGAAATCATACAAAAATATAGCTGGTCATCAACATTATATATATATATATATATATATATATATATATATATATATATATATATATATATATATATATATATATATATATATAAATATATATATATATATATATATATATATATATATATATATATATATATATATATATATATATATATATATATATATATATATATATATATATATATAGATAGATAGATAGATAGATAGATAGATAGATATACATGTATATATAAATAAATATATATATGCATATATATATATATATATATATATATATATATATATATATATATATATATATATATATATATATATATATATGTATAGATAGATAGATAGATAGATAGATAGATAAATATGTATATATAGATAAATATATATGCATATATATATATATATATATATATATATATATATATATATATATATATATATATATATATATATATATATATATATATATATGTGCAGAAGAACCACAGTGAAAAGGGAAATACGAAATATACGCTTAAGTTCTGACTAGTTTCGTGATACTTCTTAAGAGGACTGATTTATTGAGAGAGGTTTCTTTACATTTTATAGGGAAAGCAAACGTACGAACATACATATAGAGATTTAGAGAACAATGACACTCCCTTACCCGCTACCTGGGCTTGGGTCAGGTGTTAAGTGGGCAGACTCCCCAAGCTCATTAGACACCTGCCAAAAAGGGTCATTTCTAGTGGCATGTAAATTCTTGTTTTTTTTTACTTTCAGTACAGTTTATTTATATGAAAACACGATAGCCTTATCTATATAAATACATAGGAAAAACATACACATACATACATATATATACATACATATACACATACATATACATATATACACATATACACACACATACATATATATATACACATACATATATATATATACACATACATACATATACATACATACACATGTATATATACATTTATACATTTATATACATACAACATTAATATCATAAACATATAATCATGTATATATAAATTCTTTTATTTCGCATAACACTATATAGTGCCAATATACTTATGCATACTATATAAAATAATTATACCCTTTAATGAATGGTAGCTTAGGTCTAGATATTAATTTCACAGTGACTTTAATTATTCACAATACATTCAATTCTACATTAAGCGGTTAATGTTTTTTTATATAGCTTACAAATCTCTTTACATATAAAGGCGTCGAGTTTATACATTCCATGACCAATATTCAAGTTTTTTTCAAAGGTTTCTTTTATGAAACTGGACTCTATGATGTTTCTTTCCACTAAGTTATTTGAATGAACCAATTTCTTTGCACCTGACCAATTAATAGTGTGATTTTTATCTCTAACGTGAGCAAAGAGTGCATTATTATCTTGAGCATACCTGACACTTTTCTTATGTTGTTCAATTCTCTTTTCTAGGGCTTTACCAGTTTGACCAATATAGTATTTTTCACAAGCATTGCATGGAATACGATATACACATCCCTTGGTAATGTAAGGAGAATTCTTTATTAAGGCTGTTTTTATTGTATTTTTACTCTTAAATGCTACATTTACATTGAAGTTTTTCAACAGTTGGGGAATTTCTTTAAAAGAATTGCAATAAGGTAGTACAAGTAAATTTTGTGTGTTGTAGTTTTTTCTGTTATCATTACCGAAAAAAAGTCTTTTTTGCTGTTCATAGGGCATCATCTAACACAATATCAGGATACTTTAGTTTTTTACCTATTGCTCTAATCCCATTTATTTCATCATCAATATATTCAGGGCTGCAGACTCGAAATGCTCTTAAAAACATAGAAGTAAATACAGATTTTTTAACTTTGTTACCCTTGGTTTGAGTAGTAATGCACATATGCCGTGATATTCGTCGGCTTTCTGTATACACTAAACTTTAGACTATTGTTACATCTATGTATGCGACAGTCCAAAAAAGGTAGGGTACAATTATTTTCCAGCTCCATAGTGAAATTTATTGATGGTACCAAACTATTCAATCTAAGAAAAAAGTTATCTAAATTTTCATTTCCTGGCCACACACATATTATGTCGTTAATATATCGAAACCATTCTACATTATTAGGTATGATGTTATTTAAGATTCTGCTTTCAAAAAATTCCATATATAGATTGCTCAATACTTGGGATAAAGGGTTTCCCATAGCCATACCAAATGTTTGTGCATAAAATCTCCCATTGAATTCAAATTTACAATCTTTTATATATAGTTTAATTAATTCTATTAAATTGTGTTTGGAGAATGGTAGATTCAATTGTCTATTATCTAAGGTTTCAGATAAAAATTCCAACATGTCATCAATAGGTACTTTAGTGAATAGTGAGACTACATCAAAACTGACAAGCCATCAGGTATTGTTAATCTATACTTCATTCAGTTTGTTAATCAAGTCTACATTATTTTTTTTATATTTGAATGTGAAATGGTGCCAACTAAAGGATTGAGGATATTCACAAGGTACTTAGATAATTTATATGCTGCTGAACCTACTGAGCTAATTATTGGCCTAACTGGATAATTTGGCTTATTAGTTTTAATAGTTCCATACATATATGGCAATGTTGGTGATATTGTACAAACCTTCTTCATTAGATCTTCATTCCCTTTTAGTAACTCTTTCACTTTTTGGCTGTAATTACTATTCACAAACTCAATTGGGTTTTTCTTAATTCCATGTATGTGTTTTCATCACTCAAGAGTTTTCCATTTTTTCTATATAATCATTTTTATTCAAGATTACCAGTGCTTCAGATTTATCGGCTTTTGTCAGTTTAATATTTCTATCTTGCTTCAATTCGGCAATTGCTCTCTTGAATCTTTTTTGGCAATTTGGAACCACTGGTTTTTTTCATATTGCTGTATATAATACCCTTAATCATATTTACTTCTTCTACAGAAATATTACTGAATTTTTCCAGGGTACACACTCCATTTGTAATTTCTACACTATTCAGTGCACTTGATGACATCGAGAAATTTAAACCGTATCCCATGGCACACTTCACATTTTTATCTAGAATTTTATTTGACAGATTAACCACACATTCTGGATTAACGTTTGCAGTCCACGGGCTACTTTCTATCAATGCATTGAGTTTCGTGTCATGCTTTTGTTTGAGTTTTCTATACACTTTCTCGTTCATTTCTTCATAGCAGAAACCTCGAAGTGGGTCTTTCCAATCCGTTGGTATTGAGGCTTCAAAATGTCTCCTTTTTCTTGTTAGGTCTTGAAACGCTATTCGGTTTTTGATTTCCATTGAATTTATATGCTTTTCTAATACACTTCTCTGTATATCACCAAATGGTTGATCTTCTATTTCCAATAGGGATTTCGTTATTATGCCTTTCGGAATGACTTGTTCCTCCCACCATTCACGAAGAAAAGTGTCAGGTATGCTCAAGATAATAATGCACTCTTTTTCTTCACGTTAGAGATAAAAATCCCACTATTAATTGGTCAAGTGCAAAGAAATTGGTTCATTCAAATAACTTAGTGGAAATAAACATCATAGAGTCCAGTTTCATAAAAGAAACCTTTGAAAACAACTTGAATAATGGTCATGGAATGTATAAACTCGACGCCTTTATATGTAAAGAGATTTGTAAGCTATATAAAGAAACATTAACCACTTAATGTAGAATTGAATGTATTGTGAATAATTAACGTCGCTGTGAAATTAATATTTAGAACTAAGCTACCACTCATTAAGTGGTATAATTATTTTATATAGTATGCATAAGAATATTGGCACTATATAGTTCTATGCTAGATATAAGTATTGATATATACATGATTATATGTTTATGATATTAATGTTGTATGTATATATATATATATATATATATATATATATATATATATATATATATATATATATATATATGTGTGTGTGTGTGTGTGTGTGTATATGTGTATATATGTATATGTATGTGTATATGTAAGTATATATATATGTATGTATGTGTATGATTTGCTTATGTATTTATATAGA
>NC_090753.1:24314210-24315442 GCF_036898095.1 Palaemon carinicauda | reverse complement strand
CTTTATTTCGATCTCACTTCAAAAATACCTGTTTATATCTTTATTACTATTGATACTATTAAAGCTAAAAGTAGTAGTTCCATCAATATCAGTAGACCAAATTCTATACTATACTCAAATGGGCCTTGGGTTGATAGGACATTTCTCCTACACGGCAGGATACGATTATGTCCAGAGTATCACCCGGAGGGTACTCCCTTCTTTAGGATAATAGTCACTTCTTTTTATGGAAGTCTTTTAGGGGACAAAGGGACTTCAGAAACCGAAAGAATGAATTCAAGTAGCACAAGAAAATGTAGCTTGGAATATTATGTCCGGAAAAATCATTAATCAAATTTGTCAGCGTTTTTTTTTTTTTTTTTTTTTTTTTTAAATAGCAATTTATTTTATGTTTCATCATCCCTAAGAAATTTCTTTTTTTCAGGGTGGCTTCTTCACACGAGGTGTTTGATGTCACATGGTTTCCTCAGCGTGGATTAGATATCAATGAAGATCAATGAGGTCCTTCACCCATTGCTTGCATGGAAGAATTCCCGAGTAGCGGTGATATACTATCCACCTGCACTGCTAACCCACGTGGTTCCAGTGAGTGGATTACATGAACTAGGAGGCCACTCGGGGAAAAATCGGCTCGTGTGAAGACGTGCTGCCTGACGACCGGAAATTTTTCCGTACGGAAAAATTCACCTCGTGTAATGGAAGATTTATTCTTCCTCTTAATGAAATTCTCTCTACACCCAGTAAATATTTAGATATATTTGACAGAGGGCAATTTTCTTCATCTATAGCAAAAATTATATATTTTTCTGACAATATTGTGATTAGGAAAGTTTTATGATTTTTATTTTTACATTTTAAACAAAACAAAATAAATCTCTTAGTGTGTATTTTTTTCTTAATGTTATAATTGGTAATTTATATTTCACTTGACTGCTCGTAACCAATTCTAATTTTACTTCTTTTGTATTTTCCTATAAAAACCTTCAACATTCTTGTTAGAGAGAGAGAGAGAGAGAGAGAGAGAGAGAGAGAGAGAGGAGAGAGAGAAATGAACGCTTAAAGTCTAATAAAACATTCATGTTGCAAACATCTTTAGTTACACGTCATTCAGTACTAAAGATGTTTGCAACATGAATGTTTTATTAGACTTTGAGAGTTCATTTCTCTCTCTCTCTCTCTCTCTCTCTCTCTCTCTCTCTCTCTCTCTCTCTCTCGCCTTATGAATCATAGTT
>NC_090753.1:24306710-24309210 GCF_036898095.1 Palaemon carinicauda | reverse complement strand
ACTGAAAATAAAGCTGAAAGCACCCAACAGAAATGTAGATAGAATACCTAGGTTTGATACAACCAAGCTTCTAGAAGATGAGAATATATATACGTTTAAAGTTCAATGTAAGAATTGATTTGTAGTAAAAGACTTTAGGAGACGAAGATCAGGCAATTAACAAAGAATGGTGAGATATTAAGAACATATATTAGTTGGTTGGTAATGAAGTTTAGGGTCACGCAGTTACAAGGAGAAAGCTGTGGATTTGAAATGATAATTTAGATACTGTAAAAGGAAACAAAGGCAGAAATTGATTATTGAGAGTTTTCGAAGAAATAACGCAAATTACTAGGTAGAACACGATAAGTAATCCAGTATTGATGGTGCGGTCAACAATAAATTATGAAATAACTGGAGCGAATATTTAGACAGGAAAGCAGATCAGCCTGACATAGCAATTAACTCAGGGAGTAGCTTTGGTGTAAGAATTGGTCATAGAATTTTGAATTAAATCTCAACTGGGACAAAACAGAAGAAGCATATGCCCATCAAAAATAGAGCTGGATCTATTATAACAACAGAATATGAAGAAAGGCAACGTTAGACGAAACACTTTCGTGAGGTCATAAATTGGAGATATGAAAGGATTAATCTGATTTATATACCTGAAGCTGAGGAAAACATTGATATGACGATGAATGAATTCAGTGTGTTTGGAATGGAAGCTCTGACTATAAAACTGAAGGGATGGAAAACCCGTAGATACGATGGAAATAACTGCTGAGTTTATTTTTGGCCGAAAATAAAGTAATGCGCAGAATTCTTACAAGATAATTTTGTAAAATGTGGCCATCAGGCAAAATCTGAGGAATGGGAGCTATTAGTGTTGGTTAAAAATAGAAGATAGGACCTATTGCAATAATTTCAGAGGCATTACACTTAAGAGTCCTATATATATATATATATATATATGTATATATATATATATATATATATATATCAAACGAATTTCCAGTGAACAGTGGAGTAGTACTGAAGTGCTGAAGAGACCAGTGAAGAAGATTAATGAAAAGCTGAGATATGAACAGGCAGTATTCAGAAGAGGTAGTTTTGCTGACCAAATTTTCATTTTAAGACATGTACAGTAATGTGTAGAATATAGAAATCCACTTTTGATGTCATTTGTGGTCTCAGAAGAAGCCTTTGATAGTTTGCACCGGGAAATTTTGTGGAAAGTCCTGCGTTGTTATGCAGTTGCTCTTAAATATGTAAATTTTATTAAGTCTGTTCATGACCATAGCAAGTGCAAAGTTAATGTTATTGGAGTCCTATCAAACGAATTTCCAGTGAACAGTGGAGTAGTACTAAGGAAAATGTTCTCACCTGTGTTGTTTACCCTCCTAATGGATTTTGTAATGCATAGTAGAGGATGGTGGAGAAGGATTGGACCAGATTTGTAAAACGAGATTAGTTGACCTAGAGTGTGCTGACGATGCTGTCTTTATTAGTAGAAATACATCACAGCATTTGCAATGCTTGAAAATCAACTCGCCTGAAATGACATAAAAATTAGGCTATATATTAAGTTTAGTGAGACAAGTGTTACTGTATGGACATCATAATAGTAACAATATCCAACAGATTTTGTATATTTGAGATCAAAACCCTCAGAAGAATATTGGGAGTTAAATGGGCGGAAATGAGTAGAAAAAACACTACAAGAGAGATTACCCGAGTGCCGTATGTAGATGAGATTATGGTGACGGGTAAATGGATAAGCTTTGTGCATGCTCTTCGTACTCCCCCAGAGAGATTAGTTCACTAAACATTTAACTGGACTCCACAAGACATTAGATGAGTTGGAAGGACCCAGGCCTACATGGCTGAGGACTATCAAGTGTGAAGTTAAAGGCCCTTGTCAGAAGAGAATTAAAATTTTTAAGCTCTATTGTGATTAAAACAGTTTTTTTTTCTTTTTTGGTGGGTGGGTGGGTTTCAAAGAATCATGTTTGATATGTTCGTGCAGATTCTAGAGGTTATAAGAAAATTATATATATATATATATATATATATATGTGTGTGTGTGTGTGTGTGTGTGTGTCTTTTCATGTCTGGGTTTGCCCAGTTTTCATCACCTGGATGGCCAGTGTGGATTGGTGAAGGTGGGAGAATTTCGTCTCATTCATCACATCAAACCAACCTAGTATTGGTGCCCCTGACTAGTAAAGCTTTGAAATACGCAATCACTTTCACCAGAGTATAAGTACCCCCTCTCCCCCTTCCCAAGGGACAAGTGTATATATATATATATATATATATATTCATATGCAGAGAGAGAGAGAGAGAGAGAGAGAGAGAGAGACATATATATATATATATATATATTTATATACATATATATATATATATATATACATATATACAGTATATATATATATATATGTGTGTGTATATATACATATATATATATATATATATATACTGTATATATACACACACACACACACATATATATATA
>NC_090753.1:24291710-24301710 GCF_036898095.1 Palaemon carinicauda | reverse complement strand
GGATGCGTTGACGCCGGTGTCTCTCCCGCGTCCACCTTGAAGCCAGGATTCCTACGTCGGCGCTGCGGACCCCAGAAGAAAATACACAGGAATTGCAAATCACCACAGGTGGCAGAAATGCACCTGCTAAAAGCCGTCAAACGTTGGTGTGGCAATCCACTGAAAAGCTCACATAAGCCAGCTGCTGCAGTAGGTCCGGGGAGCGTCGAGCTTAAACTGTGTCTTCAAACAAAGAGTTCTTTGCACGTAAACACAGGTGTCTCTTCTCACCAAGGACTCGAAAAACACAGAAAAGAAACAAAAACTAGACACTTATAAATCTTTAAGCGAACGGGGAGAAGGTTAAAAATGCATTTCAAAAGAAAAAAAAATATATTTACCATTAAATTCTTATTAACTAATTCTTATGCTAATTTTACATGAAACAAAAATGCAGTAATAAGGCTGGCGTAACCAAAAGCAAAAATTACGTTAATGCATAATACCTTTCCCATAAAAAAAAAATTAAACAAAAATTATTCTCTTTTTATATACAAATGGAAATGCACCTGTAAAGTAAGAACAATAAGTACAATGGCGAAACAATAAACCTAAAACCAAATCGAAAGTACCCCTAAAGAATACAAGCCAAAAGCTTTATATAGCTTACATTCATTTTAAAGATCCAATATTAGCGTACTTCGTCAAAAAAAAAAATCCAATTCTATAGAAAGAAACCTACCTAGCTAAACCTAAATATACTTACAGGTACCCGCACCGACATACAGCTTAACCTAAAATACACTGACATTATAGTCCAAAAAGTCATATATATTATTATACAATCAAAAGTCTTAGTATATCGGGACAAATCAATAATTAATTTAGGGGAACCTCTATAATACATTAGAGTGTATACCAATCAAAGAAACCTCCTAAACTTTATCTAAAAAGCTATCTGTACCTCCAATCACTTTCCAGAAAAGTACCCACTTGACCCCTGATTTTGGGTAAACCCAAAACCAGACCCACTAGACTTTCCATATCCAGAAGCACCTTGACCAACTGGTCCTGGATTTATAAACTGTATACCTGTACCACAGACAGATTGTCCAGAAGAAGTTCCTGGATGGCCATGGTTTACAAACAAATTACCTGGACCTGAAGGACCTTGCCATCCAGTTACAGATTATTCCTTGGTGAATTTAGAGCCTTGGGAAAAGCTACCCTGACCACTGCTACCTCCTATTATCGAGCCCCCTATATCAACACCAGCTGGAGCTGCAAGCCCAACTCTTGTATTAGAGGATCCAACGTTTTTCCCGGAACCAGAGCCAAGGTTTGAGCTTGTTCCAAAAGATCCAGTGTTACCAGATACAAATAAGTTTCCACCTGTACTAGAACCAAAGCTTGAGCCTGGGGTCATTATTATTGGTCCAGAGAACCAAGAATTACAGAGTCCCAGAGTTCCAGCACTAGTACGTTCATTCAGGAGCAGAAGAACAACTAACACTTGTGTAACTCCAGAATACATCTCAACAAGAAAGTTTTAATTCTTCTCAATTGATATGTAGCACCCAGGCTACTGTTGTCACTATTGGGGATTGGGAGCATTAGGCTTACTACTATTTACTAAACTACTCCTATCTACTACAGGTCAGTCTACAGGACTACTCCTACTAACATCTGACTTATCATTAACCAAGGCTATAGGACTTTGATTATTGCCTTGTAGGTAAATCCTATGAGCATTACACTGGTTTAGGAAACGACCAGGCTTGTTGCAACAAAAACAGCTTCCTTTACGACCTAAGCTTCTATTTTCATTATACCTGTTATTTCCCCCACCTGGGAAGTCTCTATTAGCAAGAACTTTAGGGGGAGGAGGACCTCCTTGGACTCTACCCACATCCCTATCACCTGAAACATAATTAGAATTAATATTACCCTCCTTAGGTATATAGGGAGTCGACGAGGTGGTTTCCCCTCTCCTGCCACTACTCTTTTTTTGACAAACTAACTATTGTTAAATCAGCTCTGTTCTCTTTAATTTATGTCAAGCCCTCTAATATCATATGGGCCCAATTGTCATGGGGTTTAACAACTAACTTGTTTCCATCTGTAAGAGGGCGACACGGGGTCACAGATATGCTTGTAAGGGTCTGGGGGGACAACACTTCTCCTCTCTCAGGTACAGCTGTTACCATACTTAATAGTCTCTCCGAGCTAACACACGCTCTTACTGTCTCATGACTTTCTATCTGCAAATGTACCCTCCTGCTTTTACTGTTATTGTATCTTTTCCCAAAAAAATACACATTTGATTATTAGATATAAAGCCTATTCCTAAGAGAGCCTCGATTCTTGGAGTTAATTTTAATAGCCAGGTCTTCTCCATCATGAGACTTAATACTACACAGTATTCTAGAAGTTTTATTACAGCTATCACCAAGTTGTGGAATGATCTTCCTAACCGGGTAGTTGAATCAGTAGAACTTCAAAAGTTCAAAGCTGGAACAAATGTTTTCATGTTGACCAGGCTGACATGAGTCTTTTTATAGTTTAAATATGACATATCTGTTTTTGATGTTGTTAATAGTTTATATAAGAAATATCTGTTTTGACGTTGTTACCTGTTTAATAATAATAATAATAATAATAATAATAATAATAATAATAATAATAATAATAATAATAATAATTCCAAAGGTAGACAAGACAAAATAATCATGTGTGTACTTCACACACCCCACCTTAAACTGGACGATTGATTTATGGTTTATGTGTAGTTTATTTCCTGCTGGCGTGTCAAGAATAATGGATGCCGCTGGCTGTAGTGGATTTGGGGAGATTTTTTTTTTTCAATCAATAAAACACTGGCTCCCATTTCAATCAGCGCTCGGATGGATTTATCTTGCAGGTCGATCGTAACTGCTAACATTCCCAGCCGGCCATTACTAGATATGGGATACGGGCCGATAACCTCACCTGCCATGCCGCTACCCCATGGTCCTCTCCCTAGTGCTGCGTGGGTGAGGTCGGGGGGTACCGATGGAGGTCCCAGTGCCTGCTCCGTCACGTCTGTCGTCACTGCTTGTGATGTCATGCGGGGATCATCGAGCTCCCTCGCCCCCCCGTTCCTCTGTTTCCTTTCCCTTTGGGCAGGGGGAGGTATGCGTGTCCCCCATCCCGCCTGCCCTGAGCGTTTTTTGCTGGGCACTCTCAAAATATATGACCGTAGGTCTGACCTGTGTAACAGCAGGGGAATCCTTGGGTGGGACACTCCACTCGTCGGTGCCCCTCTCCCACACGGTTCCAACATCTGAAGACCCTGCTACTCTGCTGACTGCATTCCCCCTTACCTCTCTTAGGGGGTCGGCTTCCTCCTATGACTGCCAGCTTCTCGCAATCGGCCCCGTTATTCCCAGTCCTTTTTTCTTCTGACAAACTGTCTAAAATTTTTTGTATCGCACTTGCTACGTCTGCTAACGAGAGATTGTCATCGAAAAAATAACCACATAAATATGGGTTTACTAATCTGTAAATATGTTTAAGGGCAATTGCCTTTTTATCACCTTCTGGGAGATTGGCACTCCGGGTAGCAAACAAATCGCAATCCCGAAAAATGCGAGTTGCAAAACTAAGAACGGAATCACCTTCCCCTATTTTGGGTTTGTAATTTTCTTTTAGGTCTCCCTTTCTCGCATCAGGCAAGGCATACTTCTCAATTAAACGTCATTTTATTTCAGTATAACTTCTTAAACTTTCTTATGGTCAACACGTTATTTCCATTGCTGGAGCATCTTTCAGCAATCTAATTATTTGAATAGCTTTCTCTTTTTCCGACCACCCATATGTGGCTACTTCAAAGTCTCTTAAAAACACTTCACTTGATTGAAAACCTTCTTTAGGCCGTTGATCATCGAAAGGCCTAACACTTGCCTGGAGTTCTGACAACTTTCAAACTACAATATGCGTATCTTCACTCGGCTGTGCATGTGTACTTTCACTTGTGTGCGTTTGAACTTTGTTTATATACGTCGGATATGCTGTGCTTGCACGCCGCTCCTGTTCTCGTTCCACCAACAGTCTGTTTATTAACTGCTGTAAATTATCTAACTTATTTTCCAATTCTTGCGTTCTAATTTCCTGTCTAAATTCTTCATTGGGAACGCTATATCCCAATGCTCCTTCGTACTCATCTCCTTTAAAGATTAGCATCTAAAGGAAGCTTAATTCTATTATATCTTTAATCCCTGTCAAGTCAATCTTACTAGTTCAAATATATTATTTTTCTTTTTCATTTAGTATTCCGGAATCTCACATTATTTTAAATAAACTTACATTGTTGATACATCTCATTTTTACACCCATTCGCTCATTCCGACTAGTGGATATTCTCTCTTTCATCCATTCACAAACATAATTAAATGTCACGAACAATCATATATAAACTTTCCCTGTAGATATACTGTCATAACCTGTTGATGCAATGTATTGTTGATTGCCGGCCTGGGAAAAAAGGGACTTTATTTTCTAAAACATGTTCCCTGACACATTCAACTGATTTTTGCAATTTCCTGGATCAGTCGTTTGAAATTAAATATAAATTTCCAGACGCTGGATAGGAATTTGAGCCATATTCATTCTTTTGGGGTTGGATGGATAGTTTACAGTTCAAAAATCTCTTTTGTTTTGTCTATGGGAGAAATGGGTGAAATTATTTGGAAAACATCTAACAAAAATATATCCATTCCCCGTCTCTCTCTCTCTCTCTCTCTCTCTCTCTCTCTCTCTCTCTCTCTCTCTCTCTCCATGCATATGGAATCATTAGGGTAAATACTCAACACCTGAATTATTTGGGGGACATCTCGAATCCATTATGGGAACATTTGACACACGCTCATTTCAATTTAGTGGCTTCTGAGAAGATGCTAAGATAAAGGATGCTGTAACATAAGATGTGACAGAAGATGCTGTGACCAAAGATAATGTGATAAACGAAGACCTGGCCAAGGAAGATGTGACAACAGATGCTGTGACAAGGGAATAATGACAAAAGAATTACTTGCTAAGGATATTGTGACAAGTGATGGTGTGACAAAGGAAGTAATAACAAAGGATGCTTTGACAATATATGATGTGACAAAGGACGAAGTGACAACAGATGCTGTCACCGAAGATGGTGTGACCAAAGAAGCGCTGGCAATAGATTTTGTGACCAAAGATGATGTGACAAACGAAGCACTGACAAAGGATGCCGTGACCAAAGATGATGTGACAAAGAAAGCACTGAAAAAGGATACTGTAGCAATAGATGATGTGACTGAGGAAACACTGACAACAGATGTTGTGACCAAAGATGATGTGACAAAGGAAGCACTGACAATAGGTGCTATGACCAACGATGTGACAAAGGAAGCACTGACAAAGGATGCTGTGGCCAATGGTGCTGTGACAAAGGAAGCACTGACAACAAATGCAGTAATGAAGGCCGTTATGACAAATGCATTTGTGACCAAGGAGGCTTAAATAAAGGTTGATTTGATAGACGATGCCGTGACAAACGAGGCTGAAATTAAGGATGCTGTGTCAAAGAATGCTGTGACAAAGGATGAAATGACCAAGGAAAGATCTATCTTAATGTTGTTAGTGTTTTTAAACAAAGATTTATTCAAAATGTTCATTAATTGCTTGTAGTTTATTTATATCCTTTTTTTCTTCTCCTAACTGTCCTCTCATTCCCTTTTGAAGCGCTTGTGGTTATATCATCCTGCTTTTCCAATGATGGCTATATCTTAGTTAAAAACAACAACAATAATAATAATAATAATAATAATAATAATAATAATAATAATAATAATAATAATAATAATAATAATAATGTTTTAATTTGCCAATCATAGTCAGTTACCCTAAGCACTTTGCGAGAGGTAGCCTACCATTGGGAATCTGTAGAGAGAGAGAGAGAGAGAGAGAGAGAGAGAGAGAGAGAGAGAGAACTCATAAATAGTCAACGTGAGTAATTTCATAACCCAAAATATATCATATAGTGTTAAAAACATATGAAATCCCTTTTAGGAAAACAATAAGTTTACCTTTCCCTTTTCACCAGTGATCAATTAAGGAAATATTCTAAGTACTATTATCGTTATCACCTCCATGGACAAATTAGTTCAGCTATTTCAGTGTTATTAAGGATTTCGGGTATTTATTATCAAATATTTTCAATGTTACTGTACCAGACTTTAGCTGATGAAGAGTATGAAGCTATAGTATTTAGAATATTTTCAATATATCTATCTATCTATATATATATATATATATATATGTATATATATATATATTCTATATATATATATATATATATATGTGTATGTATATATATATATATATGTATATATGTATATATATATATTTACTTTATATATGTATAAATAAATAAATATATATATATATATATATATACATATATATATATACACACACATATATATATATATATATATATGTATATATATATATATACACAGTATATACATATATATATATATATATATATATTTATATATATATATATATATATATATATAAATATATATATATGTATATATATATATATATATATATATATTCATATTCATATAAGCCATATATTTTTGATAAATTAATGTCTGGATTCTCTTAACACACAGCTGCCAGCCTTTAGGCAAAAATCAGTAACAACAGTTGTTAGATTATCACAAGCTATGTTCAATGTAATAGAAGGTTATAAAGTGTAACGACTTTACCGGAGTCTAATATTCCAAGGAGCTTGTAACGGATCCATCAATATGTTGAGCAACATGTCTAACATTTTTTCCTAATGAAGCAGCAGAGGAAGAAGCCATCGCTGATAAAAAGCACAAGAAAATAGTTACCGTCTATAAACAAAGTTCTGAATAGAACCGACTAAGTTCCAGTACACTGTCAGAGGATTAACTTGGTAATCGAGAACTGTTAGTTTGACGGTCTGACTGGCAACTACAGTTATTTTTTATCCAAGCTTGAAACCTTTACACCGGGATGTCGGGGAAAACTCGCTGGTAAGAGACTGATGTCTCGCCCGATAAATCCTGAACAGCAGATTAGCAGTTAGGTTCAGACTTCTTTTATTGCCTCTGGTAGAATGGTTAGAAGCGACACAGCCTTTCATTAAAAGGGGCTAGGGTTCGATCCCAAGTATGAGATGGAAATTTATTTCTATTTGACCACGATATTGTGTTGAGATGTATCCATATTGACTTATTATGGGTAATTTGAATGAATTACTATCAATTGTGTCGCCTGGTGAGCCAGGAAGTAAGGGGAAAACTCGGTGGTAAGAGACTGATGTCTCGCCAGGTAAATCCTGAACTGAAGATTAGCAGTTAGGCTTCTAGTGACATGGTTGGAAGCGACCTGGTCTTTCATTAGAAGGGGCTAGGGTTCAATCCCAAGTATGAGGTAGAATTTTATTTTTATTTGAGCACGATATTGTGTTGATATTATCCATATTGACTTATTAGTGGAAAATAGAATGAATATTACTATCAAAAGTGTCACCTGGTGGGCCAGGAAGTCGGGGAAAACCCGTTGGTAAGAGACAGATGTCGCGCCAGGTAAATCCTGAACTGCAGATTAGCACTTAAGTTCCGACTTTTTTTATGGCTTCTGGTAGCATAGTTAGAAACGACCTGGCCTTTCATTAGAAGGGGCTAGGGTTCGGTCCCAAGTATGAGGTAGAAATTTATTTCTATTTTAGCACAATATTATGTTAATATTTATCCATATCTATATATATATATATATATATATATACACATATACATATATATATATGTGTGTGTGTGTACATATATATATATATATATATACATATATAAGTACACACACACACACACACACATATATATATATATATATATATGATCTGTGACCATTCTCCATCAAACTAGGACTTGAAAAGGACTCAACAGGTATATCTTGAGGCTCCCCCATGCCCAACATCCTTAGCTCACAACGGATGGTGAGGTTGCAGACACCACAATAAACTATCTACCTTGAGGTGAACTCAAACCGTAGTCCAGCATATCACCAGGCAAGGATGTTTGCAATAGGTCACCACAATGCCTATATTACACACAAAAATCACGATCATGCAATAGAAGAGGGGAGGTGGGCATCAGATAATGGAAGATGAATGTCAAGATCAAATAGAAAACGGAATACGTTCTCCCAACTGATGATGGTCTAATGCATGCCGATGAAAGCCAGGCCCTAATGCCATTGGAGGTCATTCAGAATGCATCGTCAGTCGCCCACCTCTAATTAACACCGTATTATTACCAGCCGACTCTGGTAGGAGCAGAAGACGGATTAATATGGGATGCAAATAACATGGGGTAATATTAATGGAATGCTCATAATAAGTCGGGTTATGCAAAGTAATGACTTGAAATCTGGTATGACGTTCATCGGGTTTCTTTATTATTATTATTATTATTATTATTATTATTATTATTATTATTATTATTATTATTAATATTAATACAATAATTTTCCTAACAGATAGTGACGATATTAAGAAAATCATTCATGATAGTAAGTTAGCTGTACGATGCAATATGAGAGATAATGTACCGTACATGTTGTGCATTAGCAGTTTACATTTCAATAATATTTCAAAAAGTTATTATTTAAAAAAAAAAAAAGGTTGTCAATTTAGTCCAAGAAATATAGCACCATAATAGAGTTCCTTCCAAAGAGCAAGCAATTATAAATAATCTGAGATATTCTTCTATCGTAATGGTGACTGACGTTGTATCTATTAATGGTAAAACACATTTATCTTAAAGGATTGCAAGGGGAGACGTAGTGAGAGGCCACCCCTGGGCAGGACGACGGTAAGTGTATAAATATAGCGCAAAATAACCAGACATTACCCACAATACCTAGTCATATATATATATATATATATATACATATATATATGTATATATATATATATATATATATATTAATTTGTGAAAGCTAAACGATTTTTGTGGAAGAAATATCAAAATGCTTGCATGGAGTCTCTCTCTCTCTCTCTCTCTCTCTCTCTCTCTTTATGTTTATATATATATATTTTGCGCAAGTTAGCAAGAAGAGGAGCTTTTAGCACTTGTTGGAGAATTGGTAATGTTACTCTTCTATGTAAATGTGTTTGTGGTAGCTCAAATCCCACTGATTACCGCCCAATTTCATAACTCCCATATTATCTAAAGTTTTTGAACATCTGGCAAAACGTCTTAATAGGTTTGCTGAAGGTAATCATCTACTCCCTAGTTTGCAATTTGGTTTTCGTAAAGGCCTTGGAGCATGTGATGCCCTTCTTACAATCTCATATGCTGTACAGAAATCCCTTGAGTGTGGTCAGAAAGTTCGTATGATTGGACTTGATTTTAGTGCTGCCTTTGACTGTGTTAATCACGAGGCCCTTGTTTTCAAACTGAAACAGTTGGGAGTGGGTGGGTCGTTTCTTATCATTATTATTGATTATTTAAGTAATAGATCTCAAAGAGTTGTTGTTATTGTGCACCTTAGTCAATATAGGAATGTGAGATATATATATATATATATATATATATCATTATCACCATCAGCATTGTTTCCCTCTGCAGGGCAAAGGCCAGCGACATGTCCTTTTATTCCACTTGTGTCTGTTTATGGTCTATCTTTGCCACTCCACACTTGCAAACTTCGTCAAAGTTTGTCAATCCCTCTACTAATCTTCTTTCCCCTGCTTCTTTTGCAATCTCTATGGATCTATTTTGTAATTTTCAATTTCGATCTACTATTTGTCATTCTCATTAGAGGTCCTGCCCGGGCCTATTTCCTTTTTCTTACCTATTGTTAGAATATCCTGTACATCATGATAATTATAATAATAATAATAACAACAACAACAACAACAACAATAATAATAATAATAATAATAATAATAATAATAATAATAATA
>NC_090753.1:24281881-24291210 GCF_036898095.1 Palaemon carinicauda | reverse complement strand
TCCTTTGACTAGCCAGACAGTACTACATTGGATCCTTCTCTCTGGTTACGGTTCCTTTCCCCTTTGCCTACACATACACCAAATAGTCTTGCCTATTCTTTACATATTCTCCTCTGCCCTCATACACCTGACAACACTTTAGATTACCAAACAATTCTTCACCCAAAAGGGTTAACTACTTCAGTGGCCAATTTCCTCTTGGTAAGGGTAGAAGAGGCTCTTTAGCTATGGTAAGCAGCTCTTCTAGGAGAAGGACACTCCAAAATCAAACCATTGTTCTCTAGTCTTGGGTAGTGCCATAGCCTCTGTACCATGGTCTTACACTGTCTTGTGTTAGAGTTCTCTTGCTTGAGGGTACACTCAGGCACACTATTCTATCTTATTTCTCTTCCTTTTGTTTTGTTAAATTTTGTATAGTTTATATAGGAAATGTTTATATTAATGTTACTTTTCCTGAAATATTTCATTTTTCGTTGTTTCCTTTCCTCTCTGGGCTATTTTCCCTGTTGGAGCGCCTGGGCTTATAGCATCCAGCTTTTCCAACTAGGGTTGTAGCTTAGCAAATAATAATATATATATATATATATATATATATATATATATATATATATATATATATATATATATATATATATATATATATATATCTGTGTGTGCGTGCATATATACATCAATTATTATTATGAACATAGCCAATCAATATCCACGCACCTCAATTTGAATGATAACAATATATAATTTCCTGTATTTTGTCATTAAAATTTAAAAAGATTATTGACAGAAACATAATTCCAAGATGCCCCAACCAATTAGAAGGAGAATGGCAAACTCTGCCAACTATTATGTAACTTTGACTTTGTCATTCAAGCTTTTGACATTATTTCACACCTGTTATTATTATTATTATTATTATTATTATTATTATTACCTTTGCCCATTGGTGTTTCTAAATAAGATAGTTTTGGGGTTTGAACAGTTACCTAAATAAAAAGGGTTTAGGATGTGGTTAGTGAGAATGAAAAATAGACCTTAAAATTAATTCTATTATCTGAAGTCCAACAATAATTTTAAATTATTAATAAAAATATCATGAAACTGATAAATAAAGATACTTTTAGCTATATATTATTACTTGTATGTTAACAATAAATCGACTGTTACCATAACTCCCACATTTTCAAAACTCACTTTTTCTCCAATTTCATACAAACTTATCTCTTTAAGATTGTGGAAGCCTATTGGAAACGTCCCTCAGTGGCTATCTGCTTGACTGGAGTTCGAATCCCGCTCAAACTGGATAGTTTCTAGTAGTGTCTGTAACCTCACCATCCTTGTGAAATGAGGATAGGTGGTTTAGGGGAACATATAGGTCTTTTTGGTCATCAGCAGCCATTGTCTGGCCCTCCCAGTTCCTAGCTTGAATAGAGATGGGTTTTAGACACTGATCATATATATCATATATATGATTAGCGTGTAAACCCCGTCTCTACTCAAACTAGGACCAGTTAGGGCAGAAAATGGCTGCTGATGATTCAGCTGAAAGACCTATAGGTACCCGCAGCCCCCATCCATTGCTCACAAGGGCATTGTCTTGTGTCTAGGGCATATTCACTGTCCCTTGGCTCTGCCATTCATAGCCAAATGTATATATTCCTTATAGGCCATCTGGCTTTGATTCATCTCCTTCAATCTCGGCGTCGTGAGGTAATCTCACTTTCCGTTGAATCGTGTATTGAGTTGACATATCTGTCGTATGAAGAGGATTTGCCATTGACTCTGAAGGAGTTTTCAATGTTGTGCAAGTGAATTATGATATGTAAATAATTGTGTGTATTAATATACAACATAAAAAATGCAGCCGTTTCTAGTGTACTGCAGGCATCAGATATGTCTATTCATGTCTGAGGTTTGGCCATGCTTATCACCATATTGGTAAGTGCGGATAAGCGATTATGGGAGGTTTTCGTGTGATCGCTAACAGCAACAACATCTAGTATAGCTGGCTCTGAACTAGTATAGGTTTGCTGATTACGGAAACCCTTTCACCAGGTTGAGGTATCCCCACTTAGAAAGGATATATATATATATATATATATATATATATATATATATATATATATATATATATATATATATATATATATACATACACACACACACACACACATATATATATATATATATATATATATATATATATATATATATATATTCATAGCATGCCTAGCAGAAGTTTTTAAGAATTTAGATTGGAATATGAGGAATCGATATTAATAGGGAATATCTAAAGAACTTAAGATAAGCAGATGACAGTTGTGTTTAGTGACTCATGGGAAGTATAACAAGGGATTGTGGAATATTTGAATAGAGAAAGCCGAAATGCAGAACTGAAAATGAATATGAATACAACTAAGATAAGGTTTAATGAAAATGCAGAATCACAACAAATAAGCGTTATGGACGATCCTGTACACATGGCCAATGAATAAAAGTACTTAAGACGGACAGTGGGTATTTCCCCAGTACACGGTACACGAGATGGAGAGCATTGGGTAAGAAAATGAGACTAAGCAAAGTAAAATGTTACTGTTTGTGAAAATCAAAGTATTCAATGAGATATTCCTACCATTAATAGCTTATGCATCAGAAACTTGGAGCCTTATGGAGGCCTTGAATTTTAAGGTAGTTACAATTTAAAGAAGTATGGAAAGAATACCAATGGGAATAATACAGAGACACTGAAAAGGAGGAGTGGGGATACGATAAGACATATAATGAGGATGGCAGAGAATAGATGAACATTAAGAATAACAGAATGGTTTCATATATATTTTTAAGGAACCAGAGGGAAGAAGAGAAGACGATGGAATGACAAAGAAGGAAAGTTTATGGACTTGAACTGGCGCAGAAAAACCATAATGGGAGGCATGTGGAAGGGCATGTTTGACACCTTTGTTCTACAGTAGACTAAGAACGGATGATATATATATATATATATATATATATATATATATATATATATATATATATATATATATATATATATATATATATATAAAGAAAGAGAGAGAGAGAGAGAGAGAGAGAGAGAGAGAGAGAGAGAGAGAGAGAGAGAGAGAGAGAGAGAGAGAGAGAGAGCGTATACTATAATTCGAAGCCCTTGTGATATAACAAGTAATGCAGTGGTTTCTTGTCCACTGCATGATAAAGGCCTTTGACATATTAATCCATGTCTGGAGTTTGATCAGTTTTCATCTCCACGCTGGCCACTGCATATTATGACTGAGAGGGGAGGCGAATGTATTTAAGTTTATTTCAACAGATCATGAGTTTATATACATGTTCCGGACAAGAAGATCACAAAAAAATGAAAAAAATAAAATTCAGGAAAAGACAGGCTTAAACAGGTTGTGTTAACAGTGATGTGTATAGCTAGCGAGCTATACAACGAAAAAGCAAATACCATCATAATGTAATAACGTGTGTGATACACGTGCGGTACAAAACTATTGATCTTCCAATACTCTTAGAAGCCATGAAAAAGAGATACATATGGAAGAGAGGGACCTTGCTTCCATAACTGAACCTTCACTTCTCCTATCGTAAAAGGTCAAATAATTCTAATGAAAATCTTGACTTTTTGAAATGGCGAGGAATTTATATCAGTGCTAGACATAGAAGTGAATTTGTCTCTGAATTTTATTCATTTTATGGTATTACATTTTTTTTTTTTTTTTTTTTTTATAAAATTCCCCAAATAATAATAGCTCAAGATAGATTAATCCCATTTAGGAGACATTATATTATACCTTTTTAACAACTAAAAAAAAAAAAAATCGTAAGCAATATTAAAATCACAACGGACTATGCATTGATAGATTAGAAAAATATATCAATCATGAACTGCAGGACTTAAACCCTGGATAGGTACGATGGGTCGTTCGCGACCCCGAGCGTCAAAAAAAAACAGGTTTTTCTCACGTGACTCACCCCCGTGACTGAATTTGTGGGTGATCGACCTGCAGGAGGTGTCTCCCCTACACGCTCTAGTAGTGTCCAGATGTGCATTGCTGTAGCTGTACTCCTTCCCCGATTTCTGAGACGCGTCGGGGTCGAGCGCGACCGAGTTTACCCTTCTAAGGTAGTTTGCCTAATTATCAAAGTTATTACGTATTATGAAATTGTCGTAGAATGGTGCAACTTGTATAGGTTATCAGTTGTGGAAAGTCTTGGTGGATTGTTTGGCTACCATGTGCATGATTTTTTTTTTAGTTAAAATATCGTTCATCACCACGAGGACCATTTTACCGCGAGTGCCCCTTTTTCCTTTTTTTTCATTTTTTTGCCAAGTCATTTTTCCGTAAGATATTGCCAAATAGTGTCGTAAAACTTTTGCTTGTTTAGTGTTGGAAAGTGTGTCTAGATGATCTGGCTACCCATGCGTGACTTTGTTTTTGTCAGATACGACGTAGTTATTGGTATATTGGGTATTTAACTGCGGTTACCAATTTCTGTTTTTTTTTCAATATTTGTAAAATATACTACGTAGTAAGGAATTGCCGTATATTATTCATTTTTTTTTCATGTTTATGTGTTAGAAAGTGTGCCTTGATGGTTGGGCTAACACGTGCATGTCTTTTTTTTTATCTGAGATGCCGTATATTAGAATGTCGGGCATTTTACCGCGAGTGCCCCTTTTTCATTTTTTTTCATTTTTTTGCCAAGTCATTTTTCCGTATGATATTGCCAAATAGTGTCGTAAAACTTTTGCTTTTTTAGTGTTGGAAAGTGTGTCTACATGATCTGGCTACCCATGCGTGATTTTGTTTTTGTCAGATACGACGTAGTTATCGGTATATTGGGTATTTAACTGCGGTTGCCAATTTCTGTTTTTTTTTCAATATTTGTAAAAATTTACTACGTAGTAAGGAATTGCCGTATATTATTGATTTTTTTTTTCATGTTTATGTGTTAGAAAGTGTGCCTTGATGGTTGGGCTAACACGTGCATGTCTTTTTTTTTATCTGAGATGCAGTATATTAGAATGTTGGGCATTTTTCCGCGAGTGCCCCTTTTTATTTGTTTTGCATTTTTTTTGCTTAGTCATGTTACCGTAAGGAATTGGCAAGTAGTGTCGCAAAACTTATATTTTTATAGTGTTGGAAAGTGTTTCTAGATGATCTGGCTACCCATGCCTATTTTTTTTTTTAGCCAGATATGGCGTATATATAAGTATGTGTTCGATTTTCCTGTGATTGCCATTTTTTCGTTTTTTCCCATTTCTTTCAAAATTACTACGTACTAAGGAACTATCAGAGAGTAATGATTCATTTATATGTTTATTTGTCGGAAAATGTGCCTTGATGGTTTGCCTAGCACGTGGCTGAAAATTTTTTTTTTCTGAAATGCTGTATATTAGAATGGCCATTTTTCCACGAGTGCCCCTTTTTATTTGTTTTGCATTTTTTTGCTTAGTCATGTTACCGTAAGGAATTGGCAAGTAGTGTCGCAAAACTTATAATTTTATAGTGTTGGAAAGTGTTTCTAGATGATCTGGCTACCCATGCCTATCTTTTTTTTTTTTAGCCAGATATGGCGTATATATAGGTATGTGTTCGATTTTCCTGTGATTGCCATTTTTTCGTTTTTTCCCATTTCTTTCAAAATTACTACGTACTAAGGAACTATCACAGAGTAATGATTCATTTAGATGTTTATTTGTCGGAAAATGTGCCTTGATGGTTTGCCTAGCACGTGGCTGAATTTTTTTTTTCTGAAATGCCGTATATTAGAATGTTAGCCATTTTTCCGCGAGTGCCCCTTTTTATTTGTTTTGCATTTTTTTGCTTAGTCATGTTACCGTAAGGAATTGGCAAGTAGTGTCGCAAAACTTATATTTTTATAGTGTTGGAAAGTGTTTCTAGATGATCAGGCTACCCATGCCTATCTTTTTTTTAGCCAGATATGGCGTATATATAGGTATGTGTTCGATATTCCGGTGATTGCCATTTTTTCGTTTTTTCCCAATTCTTTCAAAATTACTACGTACTAAGGAACTATCACAGAGTAATGATTCCTCTAGATGTTTATTTGTCGGAAAATTTTGTTTACTTCTTTTTTGATTGAATATCATCAAATTTTTTTTGCTAAAATATTATATTGTTTTACATTTTTTTTTTCGATTTTATTTCCCTTCAAAAAAAAAAAACTTTTTGGGTCAGAATTTTAATTTTATAGTCGTAAAATAATCGACAATTATCCAGTAACCCACCATACAATTTTTATGCATATCCAATAATAATTAGATTAGTAAATAACACCTTGAAATTGACATACCCTTCCTACATTTCAAGTGGCAGATTAGGGAGTCTGAGTCAGTGTGGTTGGCGGCCATTTTGTGGACATATCCGAAGCGTAAGCTGCCCTATCTATATATATTCTTGTTCCCTATAGAATTTGTGATATTTTGGTATATTTTTACCTGCATAAATATCATATTATATATTAAATATATGTATTTTTTTACGAAATTTCTAAGTACTCAAAAAATTACCTTTAGATATGGCCCCTGATATAAATGTAATTTACAAAATAATGAAGATTTTTTTACATATTTATATTTTAGGATAACATATGTTTATTCCCTAAAAAAATTAGCCACTTCCTATTTCATTTGGGTACCCAAAAAAATTCATGAAATTTGGACAAATTTTTTTGGCCAAAAAAAGTTACCCTTTTTTTCTCATTTCAGATCTTCACCTTCATGGGTCTGACTTCATCCAAAATACATCAAGATGTGTCCTAAACATTCAAGAATCAATTCCTAAAAGGATTTGTGTATATATGTATAAACTTTTTTTTTATGAATTTTTATGTCAGGTCTTTTTTTTCTACTTAATTTTTTAAAATATTTATAATAAATAGTTTTTCTGCAGATGAGTAGTATTTATTTTTACAGTTGTTTTAAGTATTCATTGAAGTTTTTTTTGGCAAAAGAAAAAAGGAGGTTACTGCAAAAACTGATTTTTCAAGAATTTTTTTGGCGTCGGGGTCGTTCGCGTCCGAGTATACCCTTAAAGGGGTGTCCGAGGAGCGTACCTATCCAGGGTTACTTCCAAAATACATAAACATAATTACTTATTGAAAGGTTTTCGTGCTTTAGTTCTCGTAGTACCTTATATATCTTAATATGATTTCTGAGATAACTTAAGTATTACTTAATGTCACTTCATGTTTATCTGTTAGAATTCCTGATGATGAGATTCATGAATATTTAAGTCTTTGGAAATCATAATGCTTAGATTCTTGATTATCTAAGTCTTTGCAAATCATAATGCTTATATTCATGAATATTTAAGTCTTTGGAAATCAAAATGCTAAAATTCATGAATATTTAAGTGTTTAGAATATAATTTCTGATGCTTAGTTCCATGAATATTCAAGTATTTGGAAATCCTAATGCTTATATTCATGAATATTTGAGTCTATAGAAATCCTAATGCTTAAATTCATAAATATTCAAGTGTTTGGAAATCGTAATATTTACATTCAAGAATATTTATGTCTTCGGAATCATAATGTTTATGTTCATGAATATTTAAGTCTTTGGAAATCCTAATGCTTAGATTCATGAATTTTTAAGTATTCAGAAATTATTATGCTTAAATTCATAAATATTTAAATTTGTTGAATATAATTCCTGATACTTAGTTTCATGAATATTTAAGTGTTCTGAAATCCTAATGCCAAGATTTATGAATACTTAATTCATTGGAAAGCCTAATGCTATGATTCATGAATATATAAATTTTTACAATATAATTCCTGATGCTTAGATTCATGTTTATTTAAGTCTTTGGAAATACTAATGCTTAGATTCATGTTTATTTAAGTCTTTGGAAATACTAATGCTTAGATTCATGTTTATTCAAGTCTTCGGAAATACTTATGCTTAGATACATGAATATTTAAGTCTTTGGAAATCCTAATGCTTAGATTCATGAATATTTAAGTCTTTGGAAATCCTAATGCTTAGATTCAGGAATATTTAAGTTTTTAGAATAGATTTTATGCTTAGATTCATGAACATTTAAGTTTTTATAATATAAGTCCTGATGCTTAGATTCATGGATATTTAAGTCTTTGGAAATCCTAATGCTAAGATTCATGAATATTTATGGTTTTGGAATAGATTTCCTGATGCTTGGATTCATGAATAGTTAAGTTTTTAGAATAGAATTCCTGATGCTCTGATTCATTAATCATTAAGCTTTTAGAGTAGAAATCCTTATGCTTATATTCATGAATATTAACCTTTTTAAAATAGATTTCTTGAATCGTGGATTTGTGATTGAATTTTGTATATCAAGAAGGAGGTCTATATTATTATAGTATCTACAAATGAGGAAAGAAACAAAATAATGACATTAAAGACCTGCTTTGAATCTTTATGATATTCGCAGGGTGAATAGTAACAATTAATATTTCGTGAAGACGTGACTTTTAATGCATTTATAACGAGAAAAAACTCTTAAGATTAGATTGAAATCTGATATACTTTCTACAGAATAAATATTTTTTCTTCTTTCCATTAACGATAAATAGGTGATTAGTCTTTATATAGTGACTTATGCCAAAACCAATATTTAGACTAATTCTTTGTCGTTTCCTATTGTAAAAAAAAAAAAAAAATATACGTTGAAGCTCGTCATAAATGATATGCATAATAGCTGAGTCTTTAGATAATTATATTAAAACCACTTTTGATATATTTTGAAGCACATGCATGACTCGAAACGTTCTTAGAATCTCTCCTTATGTGTTTGATAATTGTCAATACCTATTAAGTAGTAACTACCATCATATATGTGCATTTACGAATAAAATTCCTGAATAACGCATATGAATAAAATAATTATATAGCCAACGATACATTTTATTCATAAAACCCCACTTACATAAAAATTGTTTATTTGTTCTCTGTGATGATGGGGATTATGACTATTTATTATGGACTTTACCATCGAACCTATGAAGCTGATTACCAGTAATCCATAATTAAAATATTTTATTATTAGTAGTGTTCGCAACCCATCAACAACAATGGCTAAATATTTAAACATGCAAATACATACATAAGCACTCCCCCTCACACCAGGGTATTGCTGCTTCCTCTACCCCCTACCACAGGGACGGGAGGAGGTGGTCGTGGGATATATATATATATATATATATATATATATATATATATATATATATATATATATATATATATATATATATATATATATATATATATCCGTACACTAGCTATTTATCATATAGGGGAT
>NC_090753.1:24261881-24276881 GCF_036898095.1 Palaemon carinicauda | reverse complement strand
AGACGTGCACGTGTTTAGGGGTATGGCTAACAGTACGTCGGATCATTTTTTGGTGGAAGGAAAATTAGTTGTAGCAAAAGAGTGGAGGAATAGAGTAGGTGGATGTAAAAGGGAGCTAGTGAGGGTTGAAGAGCTAATAAAACCGGGGGTAAAAAGTAAATATCAGGAAAGGTTGAAAATGGCATATGACGAGGTGAGAGTAAGAGAAACTGGTAATTTAGAGGAGGAGTGGAAGTTAGCAAAAGAAAATTTTGTTGGGATTGCAAATGATGTATGTGGCAAGAAGGTTGTTGGAGGCAGAATGAGGAAGGACAGTGAATGGTGGAATGAAGGAGTGAAGGTAAAAGTGGAAGAGAAAAAGAGGCCCTTTGAAGAATGGCTGCAGAGTAATAGTATTGAGAAGTATGAAAAATATAGAGAAAAATGTGGAAGTAAAGCGCAAGGTACGTGAGGCAAAGAGGGCAGCTGACCTGAGGTGGGGTCAGGGACTGGGTCAGTCATATGAAGAGAATAAGAAGAAGTTTTGGAAAGATGTGAAGAAAGTAAGGAAGGCTGGCACAAGAATTGAGGAGACAGTGAAAGATGGAAATGGAAGGTTGTTAAAAGGAGAGGAGGCAAGGAAAAGGTGGGCGGAATATTTTGAAAGTTTGCTGAATGTTGAGGATAATAGGGAGGCAGATATAATTGCTGTTCCAGGTGTCGAGGTGCCAGTGATGGGAGATGAGAATGAGAGAGAGATTACAATAGAGGAAGTGAGGAGAGCACTAGATGAAACGAGAGTAGGAAAAGCATCTGGTATGGATGGTGTGAAAGCTGAGATTTTGAAGGAAGGGGGTGTGACTGTACTTGAATGGTTGGTGAGATTGTTTAATATGTGTTTTGTGTTGTCAATGGTACCAGTATATTGGGTTTGTGCATGTATTTTACCACTATATAAGGGTAAGGGAGATGTGCATGAGTGTTGTATTTCAAGAGGTATTAGTTTGTTGAGTGTAGTTGGAAAAGTGTATGGTAAAGTAATGATTAATAGGATTAAGGATAAAACATGGAATGCAATCTTGGAAGTACAGGGTGGTTTTAGAAGAGGTAGGGGTTGTAAAAATCAGATTTTTACAGTTAGGCAGATATGCAAGAAATATTTAGCAAAAGGTAAGGAGGTGTATGTTGTGTTTATGGATCTGGAGAAAGCATATGATAGAGTTGATAAGGAAGCAATGTGGAATGTGATGAGGTTATATGGAGTTGGTGGAAGGTTGTTGCAAGCAGTGAAAAGTTTCTACAAAGGTAGTAAAGCATGTGTTAGAATAGGAAATGAAGTGAGCAATTGGTTTCCGGTGAGAGTGGGGCTGAGACAGAGATGTGTGATGTCGCCGTGGTTGTTTAACTTGTATGTTGATGGAGTGGTGAGAGAGGTGAATGCTCGAGTGCTTGGACGAGTTTTAAAACTGGTAGGCGAGAAGGATCATGAATGGGAGGTAAATCAGTTGTTGTTTGCGGATGATACTGTACTGGTAGCAGACACAGAAGAGAAGCTTGACCGACTAGAGACAGAATTTGGAAGGGTGTGTGAGAGAAGGAAGTTGAGAGTTAATGTGGGTAAGAGTAAGGTTATGAGATGTATGAGAAGGGAATGGAGAGTTACTTGAGGAGGTGGATCAGTTTAAGTACTTGGGGTCTGTTGTTGCAGCAAATGGTGGAGTGGAAGCAGATGTACGTCAGAGAGTGAATGAAGGTTGCAAAGTGTTGGGGGCAGTTAAGGGAGTAGTAAAAAAATATAGGGTTGGGCATGAATGTAAAGAGAGTTCTATATGAGAAAGTGATTGTATCAACTGTGATATATGGATCGGAGTTGTGGGGAATGAAAGTGATGGAGAGACAGAAATTGAATGTGTTTGAGATGAAGTGTCTAAGGAGTATGGCTGGTGTATCTCGAGTAGATAGGGTCAGGAACGAAGTGGTGAGGGTGAGAACGGGTGTAAGAAATGAGTTAGCGGCTAGAGTGGATATGAATGTGTTGAGGTGGTTTGGCCATGTTGAGAGAATGGAAAATGACTGTCTGCTAAAGAAGGTGATGAATGCAAAATTTGATGGGAGAATTACAAGAGGAAGGCCAAGGTTTGGGTGGATGGATGGTGTGAAGAGAGCTCTGGGTGACAGGAGGATAGATGTGAGAGAGGCAAGAGAGCGTGCTAGAAATAGGAATGAATGGCAAGCGATTGTGACGCAGTTCCGGTAGGCCCTGCTGCTTCCTCCGGTGCCTTAGATGACCGCGGAGGTAGCAGCAGTAGGGGATTCATCATTATGAAGCTTCATCTGTGGTGGATAATGTGGGAGGTTGGGCTGTGGCACCCTAGCAGTACCAGCTGAACTCGGCTGAGTCCCTGGTTAGCCTGGAGGAACGTAGAGAGTGGAGGTCCCCTTTTTGTTTTGTTTCATTGTTGATGTCGGCTACCCCCCAAAATTGGGGGAAGTGCCTTTTGTATATATATATATATATATATATATATATATATATATATATATATATATATATATATGTGTGTGTGTGTGTGTGTGTGTGTGTGCCTGTGTGTTTGTGCGCGTGTGTTTGTGCGTGTGTGTGTGTATGTATGTAACATCATATATGTCTATATATACAGGCATATAAATATATATATATATATATATATATATATATATATATATATATATATATATATATATATATATATATATATATATATATATATATATATATATATATACATATATGCCTACATGTATATGTATACAGATATATATATATATATATATATATATATATATATATATATATATATATATATATATATATATATATATATATATATATATATATATATATATATATAAATATAAATATATATATATATATATATATATATATATATATATATATATATATATATATTGAAATAATCTTAATTCAATAAGAAAACAATCATCAATAAATATGATAATATCTACTTGCAAACACACCTTTTGTTTCTTTCCCACTATGGATTGGGTACACGACCATATGACGGGCGTAGAGAAGTTTGTGATTCAAAGGCAGTATGAAAGCAACTGAGTAACTTTATTACAGAACATCATTTTATATATACATAAACTCCAGCCAAAAGGGGCATAAAAGACATAACAGGCAATTTCATGTTCAACCGGCACCGCACCTGTTAACAGGTAACGGTGTGAAAAACAGACATGGTATATCAGGTCCCTATCAGTATGAGGGGAGAGCGCAGATACAAGCAAAATATATAGATAGAATGAAATGACGTTACTATGTACGATCGTGTTACACACGGTTGGTACATGGCTCCCCACCTAAAAATGACATACTGTACGTTTCTTCGAAGCAGCCCCGAGTCTGGAGTGGTAGTAGCAAAACTGCGGCCGATGGGCGGCAGTGAGTGGCGGTAGAAGTCGTTGGTTGGGGCGAGAGTGAGTGGCGGTAGAAGTCGTTGGTTGGGGCGAGAGTGAGTGGCGGTAGAAGTCGTTGGTTGGGGCGAGAGGGAGTGGTAGATGATGGGTCGCTTTGACACCGCTCCAGCTCGTCACGGGGTTGGCGTGTCTCTCCTACGGCATTAATAGGCGTGTGTGTCCTACGGGGTTAACGTCAGCTTCGGTTGACGTTGAATTAGTGTCATCTTCGTCAGGAGTGGATGCATTGATAGATGTCTTGAAGGTCATGAAGTGGGTGTCCATAAGGGTGTCGGCTTTGGTCATCAATTCCTTTATGGATAAACTATCAACATTGGGTATGGCAGCGCATGCAGGTTTGGGTAAACGGTTTACCTGAAGGGCACGAAGTAGGTTCACCTCACTGGGAGAGCTATCTGCGACACGTTGCAGGAAAGTAATACTGTTCATTTCCCTGAGGGTGAGCGAAGCCATTTGGTCCCTCAACGGTTGTTGGGAGAGCTGAAAAAGCTTTGTGATACGGGCGGCTAGCGACGGTGAGTACTGCTGCAGAAGGTATGTTTTCAGGGTGACATAGTAACGGTGAGGAGGGGGGGGGGGCATGGCAGGAGGAGCGAGTCACTCCGGGGTCACCAATGTGATGGGCCGAGAGAAGGTTGTGACTCAAAAACAGTATGAAAGCAACTGAGTAACTTTATTACAGAACATCCGTTTATATATACATAAAATAGAGGCAAAAAGGGCATAAAAGACATAACAGGCAATTTCATGTTCAACTAACACCGCACCGGTTAACAGTTAACGGTGAGAAAAACAGACATGTTATTTCAGGTTCCTATCAGTACGAGCGAAGAGCAAAGATACAAGCATAATATATACACAAAATTAAATGTTGTTACTATCGTGTGACACATGGTTGGTACAACCTAATCCAAGCAACAGGCTTAGATTGAGTTCTATTATGAATAGGTTTTTATAGCATTGTTGCATAACAAGAACTGATGGTATTTACAAAAGACATCAGCCAACTTCACTGCTTTTTATTCTGAACATTATACTTATTCCATTCAAATAAAAAACATTGTCTTCGTTCCATTGAATCACTTATATGTTGTCTTTTGTAGGCACTGCATTTCCCATACACACTTGTATAAGAAAACTGAAGACGTTGAAATTAAATACAAAGCTCACATGAGACTTTTAAGTAAAGCAAAGTCTAGCTATAGACTTTATATTCCAAAACATGTAACTTATATCTTCTCTTTGAACTGTATTACACATACACACGTGCACACACAGACTAGCCCTGATGTCCAGGATATGACCTATGTGACATTTACATAAATATATTTACAAAAGAGTTGGAATACCCATGCCTACAGGGCTGAGGACTATGATGCGTGAGGTAGGAGGTGATGAATGGAGAAGTATTGATTTAAAAGCTTAAGATAGAGACAACTGATGAAATCTAACTGAGGCCCTTTGCGTCAATAGGCGTAGGATGCGATGATGATGATGATGATGATGATGATGATATGAAGTAGAATCATTACTATTCAAAGTTGCTAATTAATGGGTTTGAGTAATGAACTTGGTCTTCTGTTTATTTGTTGCTGGTAAAAACATGCTAATTCTATTGTAGGCTTCTTATGATTATGAAATCCCCTAGCTATTATCAATTTGCCTAATAAACTTTATTATTTTGTTCCACCAACACAGCTTGAACATGAAATTGCCTGTTATGTCTTTTATGCCCTCTTTGCCTCTATTTTATGTATATATAAACGCATGGTTTAATATTTCTAGGACGTTTCTACCCGGATAGAAAATGGGATAGTATAATCAGATGAGAGAAATTTAGATATTAAAGAAGACAGTGAAATATACCAAAGTCAATTTGTATGAAATAAAGTTTTTATGATATAAATTTTATAACAAATAAAAGAACAACTACATAATATTTTGTTAATGTAAAATTTAAAACATAAAATAGTAACTAAATACAGCTTTGATAATATCAATTTGATAACAAAAGAAGAGTTTAACTATCTCCCCTATATAATAAAGAGCAATTTTGGACCCTCCTTCCAAAAAGTTTTAAGATTCCTCTACTCCACTTTTTCATTTGCCTATTATATTATTTTGGAGTAGCTCAATGTTTTTCTTTCCACACGTACTAGCATTATTTTCTTATCTATTTATCTTTTGTATGTTTTTATATCTTCTGTCATCGTTCGTGGTTCGTTAACTCGTGTTTCTTAAATGAGAATGTTCTCGTCAAAGCATATTACTCTTCACGTTTCTCACACAAGGACAACGTCGCTAATAACTCCTTCAACTCTTCAACTTTTTTTTAAACCACAATTTTTTTTTTTACTTTTTTTAAAACATAGTGATAAGTAGAGTAGTAAGAAGGAAAGAGTAGTGGAAGTGGAATAAAAAAAATTTAAAGAAGAAGAAAATGAGGAAAAAGAAGATCATGGGTGTAGAAATTAAAAAAAGAAAAAAAAAAACTTTGAGAAACGCTGAGTCGACCATAGAGTTTCTCAGGAGTAAAATAAAATGAAGAATTGTTGTTCTAATAAGAGTGTAATGGGAGGAGAGAGAGAGAGAGAGAGAGAGAGAGAGAGAGAGAGAGAGAGAGAGAGAGAGAGAGAGAGAGAGAGAGAGAGAACAACAATGCAATCCAGGTGATCGCAAATAGCAAAGCTTAAAAGATACGTAGATGGGAGAGAGAGAGAGAGAGAGAGAGAGAGAGAGAGAGAGAGAGAGAGAGAGAGAGAGAGAGAGAGAGAGATATGTTAAAGGTTATGGAAAGAAAATATAGTTTTTTTGCTTTTGCCGGAATTGAAATGAAATGAAAGCAATATAATTGTGTGCATGTTTGTTTGTGGGTGTATGTCTCTATACTTTTCCCTTTTGTATAAAAATTATGAAATTTTCTTTATGCAAACATTTTTGTCACCTCATGTCGTTGTGTGAGATTATGTATAACAAACAGTCCATTATAACTGCCTATTGGTGACTATGAGATAACCATAATTCTTCTACAGATTTGAAAATCGTTATTTTTGTTCTGAGGAGAAAGGTATGTTATTATTTGACCTCATTCGTTTACTCATTCATTTCATGAATCATACCAAAGTTACACAGTTTCCACACACACATACACACACACACACACACACATATATATATATATATATATATATATATATATATATATATATATATATATATATATATATATATATATATATATATATATATATATATATATATATATATATATATATATATATATATATATATATATGTATATATATATATATATATATATATATATATATATATATATATATATATATACGTATATATATATATATATATATATATATATATATATATATATATATATATATACATATATATATATATATATATATATATATATATATATATATGTATATATATATATATATATATATATATATATATATATATATATATATATATATATATATATATATATATATATATATATATATCAGTTGATGGTATCCTTACATTGTATTACAACTCAATCATCTATACAAGATTTTAGACTTAAGTCAAAGTGATTTGTTTTCAAAAATAAAATTAAAAGATATTATTTTATATGAATTAAGATCAAACTTATGTGAATTAAAAGACGAGTGATCTCAGACAATTTAGTATTATTCACAAATGTGCGATAGTCTCTTGTAGTCCATGAGCCAGACACTCAAATTTTGAATTTGACTACCACTAAGGGGGACTAATAGCCATTGTGTTTTTTAGTTAGCTTAGTGTCTGAGGTACATGAAAACATGTGATGGACATTTCAGAAGTCCAGCTTAATACCCTTATGGCAGCCATCTTTAAAGATGGCCGCCGTTTTTACCAAAATAGACCAGATGTCAGAAATTTGCCTCCTGCTTTCCATAATTTTGTTTCAGACCAAATATAATTGTTTGATATCATAGTATACATGATTATCAAGGAGAAATACGTAATTTTGGGTGAATTTTTAACATAATTCATTTCCAAATCATAAAAAATATGAGAAAAAAATCAAAAATTTTTGCATTTTTTCAACTTTTTTTTTCATTTTCCTTGTATTTGTCCAAAAGTTTAGTTCTTACTTAAGTATTACCTGACTCTTAGCCTTATTAAGTACCGCCTTGTAAAAATATCTGCTAATCCACATGAAATATTTACATACAAATGACATGTGCAATCTCATTCAAATATTCCCCTCCATCTACGACATTGAATCTTATATATACTTGTATATATTATGGCAAACATACTGTCCCTCGTAAATTGTTTTATGTTTTGAGTAAAATTCAACATATTATAAACTTATTATGGCATATTAAAAACACATGTTACATATAATGAAATGGGTGTTGTCTTTTTGTACCTGATCCACAATTTGATATTCAGTCCTCATCACTTTCGGAATCCTCAGAATCTAGTTCCATTTCTTCTTCTTCATCAACCATGTTGGAACATGCTGTAAGCTTACAGGCTGCTGTACATTCAAGTCAATTTATAATGCATGAGCAGTTTGCTGGTTGACACTGTCTGGAACATTTGCAGGACATTAAACGGAGGACAACTTTTGGGGCTGGTATAGTCGTCATCCACTGAATCAGCAGATTCCCTTTACTCAATGTCCATCCATGGCCATCATTTGGATTTGGAATACAAAGGAAGTTTTCAAGGCTATTCCTCCAAATGGCTGACTGGTAATTAGCACGAAGTGTGTGCTGGTACAAAGTGTTCTGGCAAGGTGGTAACTGGCCTGATTCAACATCCCCTTGGCGGCTCTGAAACATTTCGTACCTTAGTTGATTAACTCTCAGACACTTTGTGTTGCGCGAATACAATTTACATGTGAATTCTTCACTGAGTTCAAATATTGCACCAAAAAGCTGCCAACTTGAACCAAGTTCAGAGAAAGCCACTTGATATTTTTGGTTTTGAATGATTAGTTTTAATGCCTTCAGCTTGCCTTGTATAGCCAATGCACTAATAGTGTCACATCCAGTCCATGCATGAAGGCCCAATAACGCATGTCTCACACCATCCCCAATAGAACTACTCAATTTGCTGGTGTCGACCAGTCTGATGCGCAGTTTAGTGCCCCTTCTTATTAATATTTGACTCTTTATCAGATGGCTCAGAGCAAGACAAATGATTAAAACATCTGTGTCATCTGATATTAATAGCAGTGAGTTGAATTCTTCTCCTGCATGCTTAGCATGTAGAAGCAAACGAGTATCAGCTTCTTCTTGACTTGATGCCAGTTCTTCAACTATATGACAGTCATTCTGGTTGAGTTTCAGACATTTGTTTCCAAATGTTACAAACATGACTTTCTCTCCAAGTTTCACTCTTTTCTCTGGATCTTTCCAGCTTTCAGCCAGGAATGCAGTCAGGTTGTTCTTGTTTTCTGTACAAGTGAGCAGCCTCCTCCAATTCTTTATCTTATGGCCTGGTCTAATCTGCTTAAATGCTATACCCATCTGTGAACCATGTCCACGGCTTTCCCGTTCAGCAGTCTTGATTGATTGGTCTGTATAGATATCAAACACTATATGAATTCTTTTACTTTCTTGGCTTGCATAAAGAAGCTGGCTAAGCACTTTATCAGATAACTCATCAAAAGTATGATTCTCTCCTTGGGTCTTTTGAATGAGAGCCATGGCATCAATAATTATAGCATGAGGCTCACTTATTTCTTCTGCTGGATGTACTTTTCCTTCCAAATGCTTCCCCAAAACAGCCTTATTGGTTTTCTTCATAGTGCCATCAGCATTAGCTAGTGCCAAAGGTAGAGGACCAAGAGGGTGACTGAAAACATCTAACATGTCCAACTTATGGTTCTGTGCTATCAGAAGCATGTTACCAAAAACCCGGCGATCTGCCTTGAGCATTACTTCAGTCTTTGTTCCTTTGATAGTTCTTCCTTTCTTCATGTTGTGGAAGGTTTTCAGGTTCAGTATGTTTATGGTATCATAGAATCCCTCCCCCTGCTGTAGACGCTGTACTTGAAACTTTAGGTACGCTTCCTCTCCCTTTTGTTTTGCTGACAATAAATCCTGGGAGACCTCTGGGGGCTCAGCTGATCCAGTGGAAAGGCTGACTACATCTAAGGGGTCTTGCTGGAAAGGATTAATCCAGTTATTTTCAAGCAGATCTACTAGTGATGATACATCAGCTTCATCTCTCATAATGCGAGTTACTTCAAGGTCTGGATGACTTAGACTTGAACGAACAATGGATGGATGTTCTTTCCCGTAACTGCCTCACAGCAGCAGCTCGGTGTTCTGCTGTTAAATAATAGCGAGACACAGTACCAGGTTTAAGACTAAATCCACGTGTACCACCAGCAGTTTGGGTGTCCTTGTTGACAGTTTCTTCAGTAGTTTGGTCTACTGCAATGTGTGCAAATGGATTAGTTGAACTGAGTTGTACTGAAAATCCACCATTAAGAAAATGAGCATACAACTGTGGAAAATTCTCCTTCAAATGAGTCGTCTGTGCATAGTACACAGGGAGATATCTGGCATAGTTGGTTTTGTCAATTGCAAAACACCAAGGAATTACCTCACGAATGCATGCTATATGAAGCAGCCAGTCACCTTCCCTGTCAGCTCGCAAGAGCCCAAGAAGTGTCTCAACGATTTCTATGTATGTCATCCAGTATGATGCCAACGGACCCTTGTTTTTCATGTCACACATATATTCATGGAACAGCTGCAAGACTCTTTTGCAAGAGTTGTTTTCCAATACATTGTAAAAAATTGAAGCACATATGTTCTGATGCAGTTCATTTAGTACACCTTTAGCTTCAGATAAACATGGTAGAGCATCAGGGTGTTTATCTTCTAGTCATTCCTGAAATGCATGCCAGGCAAGCCTCATTAAGGCTTCATAAATGAGCTTATGAAAACGTACTGCTCTGTTGTATTGTTTTCCTTATAGCACTTTGTTAATAGATCCCTCAGCAATAACTCCAGATTCCACAGCTAAATCCAGTAGTCCTGCATCACCATATATTTTTTCCAATTGTAGACATAAAATTGCATATTGTGTGGAAATTCCCCATCATTAATACAATCTTTCCATATTTTTCTGTATACTTCCATGCAATTTCTGTTGCCTTAGCAAACAAAGCTGGATCCAGGACAGCTGCTATGATGTCTAGGTGGAGTGATGACTGAATGGTGATGGATTGATGGAGGATTTCCTGTACAGTTGTCATTTCTGTTGCAGGAGCATTTATTGTTGGTAGGTACCCAACTGTGTCTGATGCAACTGGAATATTGTCTCTGGTTAAAATGTTGAAGCCTGTCCACGAACTTACTGTATGATTTGTTGGGTCCCGTGCTCGCTCTATTATAAATAGAATATTTCTCGGCTGTGCCCTCCAAGCAATATCCTTTAATACTTCAGAAAGGTCAGCTGGTGTTACTGGTGCTGGACCATTCCTTTTGCCTGCAGTATACACTGGAAGTGGTATGTCAGAGGATCTGATTGTTCTCTTCTTGTCCTTTTTTTCTGATGGATAATTGTGGTTTAGGTGGGGCACATGTCATCGATTTGGCCTGTACAATTATTCCATTCACACGATGTGAAGTTCCTGCTCCACTGAGTACCTCCTCTTGTCTGTCAATGTTATCAAATGCTAGCACTGTAGGAACACCAGGATGGATATCTGAAGGTAATGGGAGCCTATTGGTATCTGTGTTCTCTAGCTTTTCAAGACAGAGTGCAGTGCCAATCTCTTCTAAAACTGAATATGAACATGAATGTCCCAATCGATTCAATGTTTTAATCAGCTCAACATTTCCTGTAAGTGTTTTTACAACCAAAGGAAGCAGGGCATGCTTGGGTGTAAGCACCTTTCATACAGTCACGCCAGAGATAATGTCTTGAGCAATAGACCATGACAACCTATTAACACGCAAGGTGGGTGTCTGTTCTTTTCCACAAAGTAAGATGCAGAGAAACTTCATGAGATTGTCTGGTATGGGCAAATATCCTTCACTAAGTTCTTGAGGGTGTGGAGGCCATGTTTGTTCTGGGATTTCACATTTTATTTCATGGCGTAAAAACTGGGCAATCTTGACTTAAACAATCAAAGTCATCATTTTGGGTATATGCCTGAAGTTTGTTCTTTAACAGTACATTTTCATTAATGACAGATTCGTACGACAAATTGTCAGGTTTCAGATAGACCAGGCGAAATATGGTGAAGAAATGTAATACCTCTCCAAACTCAGCCTCAAGTTTACGACGTAGATGGTTCTTTGTGGCATCTGTAACTTTATATATACCTTTCTGATTCATGAAGGGTATAACCTTTGATGTGAGCTCAGTTAAGGGAAGAATTCGTGGTTTATTGAAAAGATCATTACAAATAAATTCACTCAACATTTTCATAGCTACTTTCTCCACTTTCTGGTAAGGATCCTCTTCCTGCTGGTTGTCATCACTTTTTTCAGGTTTAGTACGAGTGTAGCCTTTGTAACAGGATTTATGATAGTGTGCCTCTGCTGCAACAATGTCTCTTGATGTGATAGCAAGGATTCTTTCATCCATACGTTATGTGGCAATGTCCCTAATCCTTTTATCAGCTCTTAGTTCAACTGCTGGTTTTAATGGCTCCCTGGTATTTGTATGTTTCACATATTTTGATGTTTTCAAACAGAATATGCACACCTTATCATACGTTGTAGATTGAGGGGCAGGGCCTTGTCGGGATGATTGCCTAGGCATAAAGGCATCATCTTCTTTGAGTTCCAAACTTTTTTGGTTTCTTAGCTTATCCAGGGCCTTTTTATGAGTGAAATTAGATCTGCATTTTCTGTGATATAGTACACTTGATAAAGCTTTTGGGAATTCTTGTGCCAAGCTAAGCATTGGTTCAAAGTTTCTTATTTCTGCAGCTTCACGTAGGGTAATCCAGGAGGCTTCATCTTGAGGACTACTTAGTTCATTCAGTGTGGACACTTTCCCACATATAACACAGCTTTTAGGGTCCATTCTTGGTCGCTTTGTTGTTACTTCTTCATCAGCCATTTTGGTAGCCAAATAAGTCAAGCCTGAAAAAAATATTTAGGGGCCGTTCAAATATTATATCGCCATCATATTAAATGTGTCAATAATTATAAATATTTATTAATTCTTTTCTGAATTTTCTCAAAACACAAAAAAGACAAAGCATTGAATAAGTGAGCAAATATGAACAAAATGAATGACTTAAATATATAGGTAATGGTATATATACATATCAATATACGTATAAATGTATATGACACTAGTTTTTAATTTGACAAAGCTGTGAACAGAGAAATACATGGTGACCATTTGATATTTCAACAAATAACAATATTCAGAGGTTGAATATGAGCAAAACATGAAAAAAAAATTTAATGAAAATGTGACTATTCATACAAAATAATGAAAAAAAAATAAGGAAAAATCAAATTTTTCACAATATTTGACTGGATATAAACAATTAAATAACAGATAACCACCCCAAAAGTATGTCATTTGATGCATTATGTTATATACAACAAATTTATAACATTTAGGCATTGTTTCTACTGAATTAAAAGTGAACAAGAAGCATTCTTTGGAGATACATAATAATTTATTAGTTAGGGCAGCCATCTTTAAAGATGGCCGCCAAAATGCTATTAAGCTGGGCTTCTGCAATGTCCATCACATATTTTCATATAACCAATATACCAAGCTTACTGAAAAACATAGTGGTTATTAGTCCCCCAATATGGTAGTCAAATCTTGCCTGGCTCATGGACTATTGTATAGTATTGTGAATTCTTCCACAATAATGAAATTTAAATGCCACAAATCTTGCTCCGGAATTCTCGATTGTCTATAAGGGTTTTAATACGTCGGGCAAGTCATGATAAATCCTATGGGGCTTTGCTTATCGAGTGAAGGGAATAGAAATCTAAAGGGAAATATCAGACGAGTCAGAGAGAACCTGAAGGGAAATTCAACTGGACGGATTCCAGATGAAAAATAGAAAAAAAAAAGAAAAATAAAAAAGTCTAGGTTTTAAAAGTGTAGAAAAAAAATATTATTGGGGAAAAGGACAGATGGTAAAAAAAAATTAGAAAAAAATTAAAAAAAAGGGAAAAGATGCTACAATTAGTCATGAAAATTGAGATGAGGACAAACAATTCTGAGACAATCTTCAATCTTTTGGTCATTCGTGTTAAACCCATCAATAGATTGTTTTACTAGAGAGAGAGAGAGAGAGAGAGAGAGAGAGAGAGAGAGAGAGAGAGAGAGAGAGAGAGAGAAAGAGAGAGAGAGAGAGAGAGAGAGGAGAGAGAGAGAGAGAGAGAGAGAGAGAGAGAGAGAGAGAGAGAGAGAGAGAAAGAGAGAGAGAAAATTTTGCTACTATTCATCGAGTCATCTGGTAATCTGGTAACACGCGATTCCCGAAGGAGACCAGAATGGAGCTCAATTAAGAAATTTCTAGAGGAGCTTTCAGAATTTTTTTTGTAGATATTAATAGAAAGGAAATGGTATTCGTCTATATAATTTTCAACGACGTAATTGATAGTTTATGAAAAGGGACTACACAGATGTATTCTAGATAAATATGAATAGAGGATGACTCTGTAATAAACGAAATCTTTGGCTTCATATCGGCATAAACATGTAAACAAGATTACATGTGAGCATTACTCCAACAATGGGGGGAGATTGATCACAGCCCCGTCTGAATAATCTATCTAGTTGTATATGGAAAATAGCCGACGAGTCAGAGAGAGAACGCGAGGGGAAATTCAACTGGATGGATTCCAGATAAAAAAGAAAAAAAAAATGGGTTTCAAAGTGTAGATAAAAATATTCTTGGGGAAAAAGGGGTGATGGTGGAAGGAGACAAGTTTGGAAAAACAAAGGATACGGAAGGATGTTTCGATTAGTTATGAAAATTGAGATGCGGACAAACAAATCTGAAACGAGTTTCAATCTTTTGGTCATTAGTGTTAATCCCATCAATAGATTATTTTACGAGAGAGAGAGAGGAGAGAGAGAGAGAGAGAGAGAGAGAGAGAGAGAGAGAGAGAGAGAGAGAGAGAGAAATTGCTACTATTCATCGAGTCATTTCATGAAGGATTACCACCCCTAACCTGGTGGCACGCGATTCCCCTAGGGTACCCGAATGAAGATCAATTAAGAGATTCCTAGAGGAGCCTTCAGAAATTCTTTGTAGATATCATTAGGAGGGAGATGGTAATCATCTTTATCATTTTTAACGATGCAGATAATAATATAGGAAGAGGGACTACACAGATGTGTTCTAGATAAAAATGAATAGAGGATATCTTTGTAATAAACGGAATCTTTGGCTTCATATTTGCATAAACATGTAAACAAACTTAAATGTGAGCATTACTTCAATAATGGAGGGAGGTTGAACTAAACCAAAATTGTTACAGCCAAACCCAAAATGATCACAGCCCCGTCTACAATAATCTATCGTGT
>NC_090753.1:24244381-24254381 GCF_036898095.1 Palaemon carinicauda | reverse complement strand
TAAAGAGGTTTGTATCCAAGAGTAGGTCTAAAATATTATACGAAAAGAGAATATAGACCCAGGACGGGAAAGGGTTCAGTGAGGTATAAAGAAAGTAAGGAGGAATGAAAGAGTTTACGTGTCAGATCAATGATATAGAAATGAGATATATAATTTGACCAGGAAAGCATTATATGGAAAGAAACAATGCATTTTTAGTGGCTTCGCTTTCTTTAAAATGATCAAATTATCCTTAATGAAGAAAATCTACTATCCAAAATCACCAAAAATTACAATCTCCAGTAAAGAATAAAGAACAAGTGTCTGGCTATATATATATATATATATATATATATATATATATATATATATATATATATATATATATATATATATATATATATATATATATATATATATATGTATGTATATATATATATATATATATATATATATATATATATATATATATATATATATATATATATATATATATATATATATATATATAGGTGCTATTATAGTATGCTATCTACCGTCGAATTTCTATTATAGTATGCTATCTACCGTCGAATTTCTACTAGTATGGTATCTACCACAAAGTATGTTATCTACCGTCAATGTTAATCCTCCTGTTTGATGTGGATTATCAAACAGATTACTTACCACCAGTATGTTATCCTCATTGGACTTTAATGATAGTTTAATGATATTGGCAGGGCAACATGGGTGCATAATTATAAGCAGTTTGTAGGGAAAATTTTATCACAAATTATTCAAGGCTCATTATATAACAATGTTACAAGTTATTCAAATGAAAAATCAAATATTACAAAACTGAAAGAAAATAATCTATGAAAAAATTCATCAAAAATTTATTCTACTACTGCTTGTAAACATATCTTACATCATTCAAGAAAGCAGGAAATACATCGTCGCCTTTTCTCAGAACTTTCCAACAGTAATGATCTAAATGGGATTGTAAATGCTGATGAGGTACTCCTCTCTTCTTTTTCAGTATGTCAATCTTGGCATCTAGCCATGATCGCTCAATAGACTGAGTATGTGCTCCTGAATTTGGGTCCACATAATTCTGTTGATGGTTCACGGTTTTGTGCTCATACCCGAGATTCTTTAAGCACATGTATGCTGGCCATTCATCGGAATGGATTACAGATCCAAATTGGCACTCACGTTGTATGATAGGGATCAACGTTTCCTTATCTCTTCTTTCAACGTAAAAGTACCTGCAATAAAGTCTATTTTTCAATCCAAAAACCCAAGGCCCATCGATGCGAGCATCATGGTTCTTCTTATTAACAGGCTCAGCATCAGAATCTTCAGAGTTTGGGGGATGGTCGCCAGCCAACAATCGACTACGGTTATACTTACGACGACCAGCAAATCGAGCCTCATTAATCTGTATGGGGTTTTCCTCAGTGCCAACCATTTTGCCTCGAGTTTGACATGAAACCATCACACTACACACTTCTCGACACATATTAAACCAATCCGTGACTGTATTAGGTGATTTCCCAGTTAATTGTACGGTAGTGTTAATTGGGGTCTCGTAAACAAAATAATAAACCAATTCCAAAATGTCACATAAACTCAGTCTGCTGTTTATCTTTCTATTCAAATCACTATAGCGAAAAACTTGTTTCCTTTCCGAACCGAACGATAGGTTTGGCACCCTTTTTTTGGACATCTCAGTATTGGCACAAATTCTCTTTTTCTGTTCCTCTTCTCTTTTTCCTGCATCAGTGATCCACAATTATAATAAGGAGGCACATCTTCAACCTGGTCAAGAAGATCGTGATCTCTTAAGTACGCCACAGCTACATCTTCGCTGGAAATTATTTTGTACTAATCTCTGGCAAGCATGGTACTAGTGGATTTCCTTTTAGATATGTGCGACTACAACGAGACTGAAAACAATACTGAATAACCACTTCCAATTTTGGACTACTTATACACAGATGAACAAGGATGTTAACATTTCCTGATTCTAGTGCTAATCTGCCATAGAAGAGACGGATTAGCTTTGGTGAAAAGTCGGTAATGATCCTCCTTATTAGAGGCGGATTAGCAAGTAGACCGTATCCTTATTCTAGTACTAATCTGCCTTAGAAGAGACGGATTAGCTATGGTGAAAAGTCGGTAATGATCCTCCTTATTAGAGGCAGATTAGCAAGTAGACCGTATCCTTATTCTAGTACTAATCTGCCTTAGAAGAGACGGATTAGCTATGGTGAAAAGTCGGTAATGATCCTCCTTATTAGAGGCAGATTAGCAAGTAGACCGTATCCTTATTCTAGTGCTAATCTGCCATAGAAGAGACGGATTAGCTATGGTGAAAAGTCGGTAATAATCCTCCTTATTAGAGGCGGATTAGCAAGTAGACCGTATCCTTATTCTAGTACTAATCTGCCTTAGAAGAGACGGATTAGCTATGGTGAAAAGTCGGTAATGATCCTCCTTATTAGAGGCAGATTAGCAAGTAGACCGTATCCTTATTCTAGTGCTAATCTGCCATAGAAGAGACGGATTAGCTATGGTGAAAAGTCGGTAATAATCCTCCTTATTAGAGGCGGATTAGCAAGTAGACCGTATCCTTATTCTAGTACTAATCTGCCTTAGAAGAGACGGATTAGCTATGGTGAAAAGTCGGTAATGATCCTCCTTATTAGAGGCGGATTAGCAAGTAGACCGTATCCTTATTCTAGTACTAATCTGCCTTAGAAGAGACGGATTAGCTATGGTGAAAAGTCGGTAATGATCCTCCTTATTAGAGGCGGATTAGCAAGTAGACCGTATCCTTATTCTAGTACTAATCTGCCTTAGAAGAGACGGATTAGCTATGGTGAAAAGTCGGTAATGATCCTCCTTATTAGAGGCGGATTAGCAAGTAGACCGTATCCTTATTCTAGTACTAATCGGCCTTAGAAGAGACGGATTAGCTATGGTGAAAAGTCGGTAATGATCCTCCTTATTAGAGGCGGATTAGCAAGTAGACCATATCCTTATTCTAGTACTAATCTGCCTTAGAAGAGACGGATTAGCTATGGTGAAAAGTCGGTAATAATCCTCCTTATTAGAGGCGGATTATCAAGTAGACCGTATCCTTAGGGACTGATGGTAGGTATCATACTATAGTCAGAAAGGGGTGGTAGATAGCAAAATCGGCGGTAGATAGCATACTATAATAGCACATATATATATATATATATATATATATATATATATATATATATATATATATATATATATATATATATATATATATATATATATATATATGTGTGTGTGTGTGTGTGTGTGTGTGTGTGTTACGACCCTTGTCGGGACGTGGTGCAAGCTCTTATTACACGATAAGAGAGGTCAGTGTTTACAAAAGTATCCAGCAGTAAAATTGTGGGCGGAAACAATAACACTTGGGAAAATTTTACAATATTTAATAAAAAAAAATGGAACAGTATGCCTTGTGACTACCTAACAATCAGAATTAATAACTAACAACTAACTATTTATAATTAGTAATTAACAATTAACAATTAACAAATTTCCCCAGCCGGAAACACTACACTCTCAACGAGAGAGTCGAACATATAAATAATTAACTACACACACAAGAAAAAAAAAGTATATGTATTCTCACACTCTTTTGGCTGGTTGAAATCACCCCCTGCTCCAACCAAGGTAGCAACTCCACAAACACTCAGCTACCCTAGGGAGTGCAGCCTAGCAGGACCCCTCATCAAAGTGAGGGAAATGGAGTCCCAACCCAAAAATAAGGTAAACAACATCTTCTACCTGGCAACTGCCTCCCTAATGTCACCACCAGCTCCAAAGCTCCTGTAACTGCGTATGTCGAGGATGCGTTGACGCCGGTGTCTATCTCGTGTACACCTTGAAGCCGGGATTCCTACGTCGGCGCTGCGGACCCCAGAAGAGAACACACAGGAATTGCAAATCACCGCAGGTGGCAGAAATTAACCTGCTAAAAGCCGTCAAACGTTGGTGTGGTAATCCACTGAAAAGCTCACATAAGCCAGCTGCTGCAGTAGGTCTGGGGAGCGTCGAGCTCGAACTGTGTCTTCAAACAACAGTTCTTTGCACGTAAACACAGGTGTCTCTTCTCACCAAGGACTCGAAAAACACAGAAAAGAAACAAAAACTAGACACTTATAAATCTTGAAGCGAACGGGGAGATTGTTAAAAGTGCATTTCAAAAGAAACAAAATATATTTACCATTGAATCCTTATTAACTAATTCTTATGCTAATTTTACATGAAACAAAAATGCAGTAATAAGGCTGACGTAAACAAAAGCAAAAATTACGTTAATGCATAATACCTTTCCCACGGAAAAAAAAATCAATTAAACAAAAATTATTTTTTTTTTCATATACAAATGGAAATGAAATAAACCTGTAAAGTAAGAACAATAAGTATAATGGCGAAACAATAAGCCTGAAAACAAACCAAAAGTACCCCTAGATAATACAAGCCAAAAGCTTTACATAGCTTACATTAATTTTAAAGATCCAATATTAGCGTACTTCGTCAAAAAAAAACCTCCAATTCTATAGAAACAAACCTACCTAGGTAAACCTAAATATACTTACAGGTACCCCCATCGACATACACCTTAACCTACAATACACTGGCATTATAGTCCAAAAAGTCGTATATATTATTATACAATCAAAAGTCTCAGTATATCGGGACAAATCAATAATTAATTTAGGGGAACCTTTATAAAACACTAGTGTATACCAATCAAAGAAACCTCCTAAACTTTATCTACAAAGCTATCTGTACCTCCAATCACTTTCCAGAAAAGTGCCCACTTGACCCCTGATTTTGGGTAAACCCAAAACCGGACCCACAAGACTTTCTATATCCAGAAGCACCTTGACTAACTGGTCCCGGATTTATGAACTGTATACCTGTACCAGACACAGATTGTCCAGAAGAAGTTCCTGGATGGCCATGGTTTACAAACAAATTACCTGGACCTGAAGGACCTCGCCATCCAGTTACAGATTATTCCTTGGTGAATTTAGAGCCCTGGGAAAAGCTACCTTGACCACTGCTACCTCCAATTATCGAGCCCCCTATATCAACACCAGCTGGAGCTGCAAGCCCAACTCTTGTATTAGAGGATCCAACGTTTTGCCTGGAACCAGAGCCAAAGTCTGAGCCTGTTCCAGAGGATCCAGTGTTACCATATACAAATAAGTTTCCACCCGTACTAGAACCAAAGCTTGAGCCTGGGGTCATTATTATTGGACCAGAGAACCCAGAATTACTGAGTCCCAGAGATTCCAGCACTTGTACGTTCATTCAGGAGCAGAAGAGCAAATAACACTTGTGTAACTGCAGAATACATCTCAACAAGAACGTTTTAATTCTTCTCAATTAATATGTAGCACCCAGGCTACTGTTGTCACTATTGGGGATTGTGAGCGGCTTACTACTATTTACTAAACTACTCCTATCTACTACAGGTCTGTCTACAGGACTACTGCTACTAACATCTGACTTATCATTAACCAAGGCTATAGGACTTTGATTATTGTCTTGTAGGGAAATCCTACAAGCATTACACTGGTTTACGAAACACCCAGGCTTGTTGCACCAAAAACAGCTTCCTTTACGGCCTAAGCTTCTATTTTCATTATACCTGTTATTTCCCCCACCTGGGAAGTCTCTATTAGCAAGAACTTTAGGGGGAGGAGGACCTCTAGGACTCTACCCACATCCCTATCACCTGAAACATAATTAGAATTAATATTACCCTTCTTAGGGATATAGGGAGTCGACGAGGAGGTTTCCCCTCTCCTACCACTACTCTTTTTTTGACAAACTAACTATTGTTAAATCAGCTCTGTTCTCTTTAATTTATGCTAAGCCCTCTAATATCATATGGGCCCAATTGTCATGGGGTTTAACAACTACCTTGGTTCCTTCTGCAAGAGGGCGACACGGGGTCACAGATATGTTTATAAGGGTCTGAGGGGACAACACTTCTCCTCTCTCAGGTACAGCTGTTACCCTACTTAATTGTCTCTCCGAGGTAACACACGCTCTTTCTGTCTCATGACTTTCTATCTGCAAATGTACCCTCCTGCTTTTACTGTTATTGTATTTTTCCCCCCAAAAATACAAATTTGATTATTAGATATAAAGCCTACTCCTAAGATAGCCTCGATTCTTGGAGTTAATTTTAATAGCCAGGCCTTTCCATCATGAGACTTAATACTACACAGTAATCTAGAAGTTTTATTCCAGCTGTCACCAAGTTGTGGAATGATCTTCCTAACCGGGTAGTTGAATCAGTAGAACTTCAAAAGTTCAAAGCTGGAGCAAATGTTTGCATGTTGACCAGGCTGACATGAGTCTTTTTATAGTTTATATATGACATATCTGTTTTTGACGTTGTTAATAGTTTATATAGGACATATCTGTTTTGACGTTGTTACCTGTTTTAGAATGATTTATTGTCAATTTATACTCATCATTGATCTATTTCCTTATCTCCTTTCCTCACTGAGCTATTTTTCCCTATTGTAGCCCTTAGGCTTATAGCATCTTTCTTTTCCACCTAGGGTTGTAGCATGGCTAGTAATGATAATAATAATAATAATAATAATAATAATAATAATAATAATAATAATAAAAATAATAATAATAATAATAATTCCCAAGGTAGGCAAGAAAAAATAATCATGTGTGTGTACTTCACACACCCCACCTTAAATTGGACAATAGATTTATGGTTTATGTGTAGTTTATTTCCTCCTGGCGCGTCAAGAACAATGGATGCTGCTGGCTGTAGTGGATTTGGGGAGAATTTTTTTTTTCAATCAATAAAACACTGGCTCCCGTTTCAGTCAGCGCTCGGATGGATTTATCTTGCAGGTCGATCATAACTGCTAACATTCCCAGACGGCCATTACGAGATATGGGATACGGGCTGATAACCTCAGCTGCCATGCCGCTGCCCCATGGTCCTCTCCTTAGTGCTGCGGGGGTGAGGTCGGGCGTACCGATGGAGGTCCCAGTGCCTCCTCTGTCACGTCTGCCGTCACTGCTTGTGATGTCATGCGGGGGGCATCGAGCTCCCTCGCCTCCCCCTTCCTCTGTTTCCTTTCCCTTTGGGCGGGGGGAGGTATGCGTGTGCTCCAGCCCGCCTGCCCTGAGCGTTTTTTGCTGGGCACTCTCGAAATATATGACCGTAGGTCTGACAAGTGTAACAGCAGGGGAATCCTTGGGTGGGACACTCCACTCGTCGGTGCCCCCCTCCCCCACAGCTCCAACATCTGAAGACCCTGCTAATCTGCTGACTGCATTCCCCCTTACCTCTCTTCGGGGGTCGACTTCCTCCTATGGCTGCCAGCTTCTCGCAATCGGCTCCGTTATTCCCAGTCCTTTTTTCTTCTGGCAAACTGTCTAAAATCTTTTGCATTGCACTCACTACGTCTGCTAACGAGAGATTGTCATCGAAAAAATAACCACATAAATACGGGTTTACTAATCTGAATATGTTTATGGGTAATTGGCACTCCGGGTTGCAAACGAATTGCAATCCCGAAAAATGCGAGCTGCCAAACTAATAATGGATTTACCTTCCCCTATTTTGGGTTTGTAATTTTCTTTTAGGTCTCCCTTTCTCGCATCAGGCAAGGTATACTTCTCAATTAAACGTCATTTTATTTCAGTATAACTTCTTAAACTTTCTTGTGGCCAACACATTATTTCCATTGCTGGAGCATCTTTCAACAATCTAATTATTTGAATAGCTTTTAATTTTTCTGACCACCCATATGTGGTTACTTCAAAGTCTCTTAAAAACACTTCACTTGATTGAAAACCTTCTTTGGGCCATTGATCATCGAAAGGCCTAACACTCGCCTGAAATTCTGGCAACATTCAAACTACAATATGCGTATCTTCACTCGGCTGTGCATGTGTACTTTCACTTGTGTGCGTTTGAACTTCGTTTATATACGTTGGATATGCTGTGCTTGCACGCCGCTCCTATTCTCGTTCCACCAACAGTCTGTTTATTAACTGTTGTAAATTATCTAACTTATTTTCCAATTCTTGCATTCTAATTTCCTGTCTATATTCTTCATTGGGAACGCTATATCCCACTGCTCCTTCGTACTCATCTCCTTTAAAGATTAGCATCTAAAGGAAGCTTAATTCTATATCTTGAATCCCTGTTAAGTCAATCTTACTAGTTCAAATATATTATTTTTCTTTTTCATTTAGTATTCCGGAATCTCACATTCTTTTAAATAAACTTACATTGTTAATACAACTCATTTTTACACCCATTCGCTCATTCCGACTATTGGATATTCTCTCATTCATCCATTCACAAACATAATTAAATATCACGAACAATCATATATATACTTTCCCTTTAGATATACTGTCATAACCTGTTGATGCAATGTATTGTTGATTGCCGGCCTGGGAAAAAAGGGACTTTATTTTCTAAAACATTTTCCATGACACATTCAACTGTGTTTTGCAATTTCCTGGATCATTCGTTGGAAATTAAACATAGATTTCCAGACGCTGGATAGGAATTTGAGCCATATTCATTCTTTTGGGATTGGATGGATAGTTTACTGTTCAAAAAACGTCTTTTATTTTGTCTGTAGGAGAAATGGGTGAAATGATTTGGAAAACATCTTACAAAAATACATCCATTGCCTCTCTCTCTCTCTCTCTCTCTCTCTCTCTCTCTCTCTCTCTCTCTCTCTCTCTCTCTCTCTCTCTCTCTCTATGCATATGGAATCATTAGGGTGAATACTCAACATCTGAATTATTTGGGGGACATCTCGAATCCATTATGGGAACATGTGACAGACGCTCATTTCAATTTAGTGGCTTCTGGGAAGATGCTAAGATAAAGGATGCTGTAACATAAGATGTGACAGAAGATGCTGTGACCAAAGATAATGTGACAAAGGAAGGCCTGGCAAAGGATGATGTGACAAAAGATGCTGTGACAATGGAATAATGACAAAAGAATTACTTACTATTGATATTGTGACAAGTGATGGTGTGACTAAGGAAGTAATAACAAAGGATGGTTTGACAATATATGATGTGACAAATGACGAAGTGACAACAGATGCTGTGACCGAAGATGATATGACAAATGAGGCGCTGGCAACAAATTTTGTGACCAAAGATTATGTGACCAAAGATGATGTGACAAAGGAAGCACTGACAAAGGATGCCGTGACCAAAGATGATGTGACAAAGAAAGCACTGAAAAAAGGATGCTGTAACAATAGATGATGTGACTGAGGAAACACTGACAACAGATCTTGTGATAAAAGATGATGTGACAAAGGAAGCACTGACAAAAGGTGCTATGACCAACGATGATGTGACAAAAGAAGCACTGACAAAGGATGCTGTGGCCAATGGTGCTGTGACAAAGGAAGCACTGACAAGAAATGCAGTAATGAAGGCCGTTATGACAAATGCATTAGTGACCAAGGAGGGATAAATAAAGGTTGATTTGATAGACGATGCCGTGACAAACGAGGCTGAAATTAAGGATGCTGTGTCAAAGAATGCTGTGACAAAGGAAGAAATGACCAAGGAAAGATCTATCTTAATGTTGTTAGTGTTTTTAAACAATGATTTATTTAAAATGTTCATTAATTGCTTGTAGTTTATTTATTTCCTTTTTTCTTCTCCTAACTGTCCTCTCATTCCCTTTTGAAGCGCTTGTGGTTATAGCATCCTGCTTTTCCAATGATGGCTATATCTAAGTTAAAAACAACAACAACAACAATAATAATAATAATAATAATAATAATAATAATAATAATAATAATAATAATAATAATATTTTAATTTGCCATTCATACTAGGTTACCCTAAGCACTTTGCGAGAGGTAGCCTACCATTGGAAATCTGTAGAGAGAGAGAGAGAGAGAGAGAGAGAGAGAGAGAGAGAGAGAGAGAGAGAGAGAGAGAGAGA
>NC_090753.1:24231867-24239358 GCF_036898095.1 Palaemon carinicauda | reverse complement strand
TTTTGCAGCATCCGCCCCAAGAACTTCTATGCTCTTGTGTCCAACTGCACGTAACATTCACAGAAAATATTTCAACAGTTACAAAAATTATCACAGCTATTTGGTTATAGGCTAGTTATTATGAGAGAGAGAGAGAGAGAGGAGAGAGAAGAGAGAGAGAGATGGAGAGAGAGAGGAGAGAGAGAGAGTGACTGGTACGCCTAATTGGAGACCGGTGTACAACCCCTACCTTTCTTTGTTCCATGTCACCTTCTTAATTAATGGAACCTTGCCTTTGGTATCCGGCTCCCTTTACTTGTGTCATTTCCAGAGACCCCTTTTTCTTATTCCTCCCAGTAAATTGAATAATGAAGGAAATGTAGATGCTTAAGAGAAATCTCATTGCTAGATACCACCACCACCACCTTCAGCTTCATCTGAGTCATATTACTTTTCAAGATCTGGTTTCGTTTGTGTGCATGCTGTAAATGAATGTATGGAGAGAGGAGGAGAGAGAGAGAGAAGAGAGAGAGAGAGAGAGAGAGAGAGAGAGAGAGGAGAAGAGAGAGAGAGAGAGAGAGAGAGAGAGGAGAGAGAGAGATCAAGCTTTCTGTCACTTTTGAAGACAATACTAATTGATTATTAGTTCATCACTGGGACAAAGCGTTGCTAGATAGATTGTAGACAAATGGATAGATATATAGATAGATAGATAGATAGATAGATAGATAGATAGATGAAACTTACAGTTTAAATTACTAAAAAAAATGCAAAAACTATAGGAAAAATTTATAATCAACACCAAATAAACAGACAAACCCATGGAATAAAAATCAAGTTTATATTAGAAGCTACCTTTGGCTGCTGCAGACTATCGGAGCAGGTCCCCCACGAAATCTAATTTTTTATTTTTTTCTATTCCAAGACTTTTGACTTCACAACACATGCGATCCTATTCTTAGTGAAAACCAGACTGATTAATCATATATCCATTGGATGAAGCAAAGACGACCCTCTCCCTAATTAAAAAGAATAACAAAAAAACATACAATCTAATTAATTACGGAAACAAAAAAATTACAATATACTTATCTAATAAAGACCTTCAAAGAAAATCTTACTCTCTTTCTTGTCCTCCTGATCATTTCTTTTCTATTCCCTCAAGCAAAATATTTTTTTCTTGGTGCAACCAAGTGGAACAAAAGTCTCGGGAACTTCTGGAGAAATAATAAAGATCAAACCTGCAAGGAATGTTTCTATGTTGACCAGGTTGATACAATTCTCTTTATCTATTTCATATATGCAATATCTATTTTAACGTTCTTACTGATCTTAAGTAAATTTATATTTTTTTTATTTCATCTCTAATAGTTTTTTTTTATTTTCTTTAGTTAGTTTTGCTCATAGGGGTATTTTTCCCTTTTGGAGACCTTGTTCTTGTGGCATCCCGCTTTAACAATTAGGGGTGTAGCTTAACAAATAATAATAATAATAAAAATAATAATGATAATAATAATAATAATAATAATAATAATAATAATAATAATAATAATAATAATAATAATAATAATGATCTGTTGGTCATCGCTTGATAATTTCAACTGATTATTGAACACTTTATATTATTATTATTATTATATTTATTATTATTATTATTATTATTATTATTATTATTCATGTTGCTTGTGTTATTATTATTGTAAGTAGTAGTAGTAGTAGTAGTAGTAGTAGTAGTAGTAGTAAATTGGAGAACCGTTCATATCAAATGGTGGATAATGACGGTATCGCTGATGATAAATATCTAGACTAGAAAGCTGATTGGATTATTAGAACAAAATATATATAAAAAAAACTGAAATGTCCTCCTTTTTTATACCACTCTTGTAAATTATAAGAATTCCTTTTGGAATTTTGTTTTCTTTCCTTCTAGATCAGATTTCCGAATTAATAAAAGCTGTTGTGAATAGATTTTAATCAAATTTTTTTAACTTTTTTTTTCACTTCCCATCATATCTCTCTTAAACTAAAGAGCAGTAATGAACCTGGCTTGTTCCGGGAATTAGGATGTTAAAGTACACTGGCTGGATCTGACGGGGTTTAATAAACGGAGATTTTTTAATGAGGAATAGAAGATATATCATTGGTTTTCTCATGGCATTTCACTCTAAGGGTGAAACTCAATTTGAATCCTATAACGATGTTCAATCTGAGAAAATGTCGGCCGGCATTTCAAGTAGAAAATAACTAGAGAGAGAGAGAGAGAGAGAGAGAGGGAGAGAGAGAGAGGAGAGAGAGAGAGAGGAGAGAGAGAGAGAGAGAGAGAGAGAGAGAGAGAATTTCATTCCATTAGAATATCATTAAAACATTTTATTTTCCCACTTTCATTTTTAATTTAGTACAAGGAGCCTATATTTCAATGGTAAATATTTCTTATATTTTATTAACCTATTGAACCATTACTGCTTGTTGCTCTGTTGGACTAGGGTTCCAGTATCACTCAATCTCAATAATTTTTTGTACTGTCTGCATCCTCACCATTCTTGTGACATATAGGTCTACCTGCTAACATCAGCAGCTATTGCCTGACCCCCGCATGGCTCTAACATTGGTGATGAGCGGACTTCACTGTTGATCTTATGTGTCCCTTGCCTCTGCAATTCATGAGTGACCTATAAACCTTCAAAAACAAAATAATCTAGCATATGAATAAAATGTAAATATTTTTTAACAAACCTCATGTTATAGAACTGATATATAAATCCCACACTATTGTGAATACCACTTTGAAAGGAAACCCATATTAATTTGGTGAAAGATCATCTTAAATAACGGAAAATTTATATCACAAATTTACATATAAACATCCCATTACAGAACATTTTCTTGTATTTTGTAAGCATGTCATTACAGAAATTATTCATTTAGACAGTAAATCCTCGACGGAATTCATTATTGATTATTAAGTATGTAAAATTTAATTTATTCGTGTATATTGTTTATAGAAACAGTAGAGAGATAGCATGGAAAACTTGATTAAATTATGAATGTTGAAATAGGATTTTAACTCATCCTTCTTTCTTTATAGAAATAAGATAGAAATAGAATGGAAAACTATTTTAATTACTGGCGTCCTCTATCATAAAAAAGTCCGTGCGCATTGACAGCTTTAATCATATTTCTAAAGTTAGGTTATGAAGAAATAAATTTTTATCACAAAACCCTATTTTTTTTAATTCCAGCTCAACCTTTGCAACCAGAGAGAGAGAGAGAGAGAGAGAGAGAGAGAGAGAGAGAGGAGAGAGAGAGAGAGAGAGAGAGAGAGATTAGAAATCTTTTTAAAAGTATTTAGATTGGCAGTCTAATTATAAATTATAGTTCTCTTTACGAAATTTTGAGTATCAGGCGTTTTTATGTGTGTATGGGTTTTGAGAGAGAGAGAGAGAGAGAGAGAGAGAGAGAGAGAGAGAGAGAGAGAGAGAGAGAGAGAAAAGAGAGAGAGAGAGAGAGAGAGAGAGAGAGAGAGAGAGAGAGAGAGATGAAATCTTATTGAATATGTTTAAATGCTCGGTCAAATTACAATTGGCAATATAAGAAATTTTCAGCATTAGTAAAAAATTTGTTGTTGTCAGACGTGATAGAAGTGATAGCCTTACCTTATTGCCTTATTCTATGTTTGGGTTCCCCCAGGTCTCTCAGTGTGAGGCACCTTGTATTTCCAACAGAGTAGCTAATGCATCTTCTGGTGTATTTTGAATCTTCCAGTCTTGGATGGTCTGGGATCCATCTTAGGTATTAATCGAGCTTATTCTTAAACACATCTACTCTCACTCCTGATATGTTTTTAGATGAGCTGGCCGTGCATTAAATAGTCGCTGCATTATCAATGCTGGTGCGTAGTGGGTTAATGTCCTGTGCGCCTTCCTTAGTTTTTTTGGTATAGTTTTGGGCACTATTAATGTACCCTCGGCTTGCTCTTTCTGATATTTTTAGCTCCATGATGTTTTCAGTAATTCCTTCGATTTGCTTCCATGCTTGTATTATCAGGTAGCGTTTTCTTCTCTTTTCTAGACTGTACAATTTTAAAAATTGCAGTCTTTCCCAGTAGTCAAGGTCCTTAACTTCTTCTATTCTAGCAGTAAAGGACCTTTGTACACTCTCTATTTGTGCAACATCCTTTTGGTAGTGTGGGTACCATATCACATTGCAGTACTCGAGTGTACTACGTACATAAGTTTTGTAAAGCATAATCATGTGTTCAGCTTTTCTGGTTTTAAAGGGTCTGAATAGCATACCCATTTTTGCTTTACATTAAGCCAACAGTGTTGCTATTTGGTCGTTGCATAACATATTCCTGTTTAACATTACACCAAGGTCTTTAATTGCTTCCTTGTTTGTGATTGTCTCGTTATTAGGTCCCCTGTATGCATATACCATTCCTTCTCTGTTTCCATAATTTATTGATTCGAGTTTATCGGAGTTAAATACCTTCCTATTTATCTCCGCCCGTTTATATGTTTTATTTAGATCTCTTTGTAATGAGTTCCTATATTCATCACAAGTAATTTCTCTACTTATTCTTGTGTCATCGGCGAAACTTCTCACTACAGAGTCTTTAACATTACAGTCTATGTCTGAGATCATAATAACAAACAGCAGTGCAGCTTATACCGTACACCGTGGCACGGCAGATATTACCTGAGCTTCATTTGATTTCTCGTCATTTGCAACCACTATCTGTTTTCTGTTTTGCAGAAATGCTTTTATCCATTTTCCTATCTTTACCACAATATTATGCTTTCTCACTTTTTCTCTAATATATTATGGTCTACCTTCTCAAAGGCTTTTGCAATATCTAGATAGATCACATCTGTGTTTTTTCATTTATCATATTTTTGTATATGTTTTCATAGTGAGCTACCAGTTGGGTTTATGTACTTTTTTCCGGGCACAAAACCGTGTTGACCTATATTAAATAAATTATTTTTAACCAAATGATTCATTATTTTCTTTTTTATTACCCTTTCATACACTTTCATAAGATATGATATTAGATTAACAGGTATATAATTGCTTGCCTGTAGTCTTGGTATATATGCTGATTTATGTTTAACATATATCTCGCTCATATCTACACTTTGTCTTAGCAGTATTGCAAGCGGAGTTTCTTTTAACAAAATCGCTGGAACTACCTCTGGTCCTGCCGCCTATCCAATTTTAATTTCGCTTATAGCCTGCACAATATCTGCTTCATTAATATCTATATCCGTTAGATATTCAATATTTTCTTCTCTCATTTCTGTTTCATTATTCTCATTCGCTATTCTTGCCGTGAATTCACTCCTATATTTTTCTGCTAATATGTTGCATATATACTTTTTTTTATTCGTTAACCGTCCTTCAATTCTTAAAGAGCCTATTTCTAATCTCCCTTTATTCATCTTTTTTGCATATGAGTAAAGTACTTTGGGGTTTTTCTTGATATTTTGAAATGTCCTTTCTTCTAAGTCCATTTTTTTAAATTTTCTTTCAATTGTATAATGTTTTGTTCTGCATTTTCTATCTTACTTTTTTTTTCCATCATTTTCCATACATTTTTTTTCTTTTGCAAGATTTTTCTTCCACTTTCTAATTTTCTGAAATAGGATCCTTCTTTCTCTTGGTATGCATGTCTGATGTTTATTTTTTTTTTCCGGTACATATTTTTCAACAATTTTTCTCCAGTATTTTTTACAGTATATCCGTATTTACCTGTATATTATCACTTACGATAAATTTTTCTAATCTTTGTTCAATTCTCCATTTATTTCTGACCATTTCATATTCTTAGCATAAAAAATTATATTTTCCATATCCTTCCCATCGTTTTGTGCTTTGTTTATCTCTGCGTTCACTTGCTTTGGAATGGACTATTAATTCTATGACATTGTGGTCTAGAATTCCCGTGTTATACACTATTAATTCTTTTAATATAATTCACCTCACTCACAAATACTAAATCTAGCATATTTTCCTTTCCTGTTGGAATGTTCTTTATTTGTTGCATATTATGTTCTAATAGCATATCTTGAAGCTTTTCAAATTACCTCTTATCTTCTGCGCTACTATTACTCACCTTTTTATATGTATATAATCAACCACTTTCTTCTATACGTTCTTTCTAATCCACGAAAGGAAAGTTAAAATCTCCAGATAGGAGTATATTCCAGTCTTTATGGTTTTTACATATATCATCTATTCTATTCTATTATTATGTCAAACTGTTTAGTATTTGGGGGTTTGTAGACTACAATATGCACTAGTTTTTCATATTCAAATCGTACCGCGATCAATTCACAATCTGTGTTGCTGTATTTTTCACAGATTTTTCCTTGATTTATGTATCGTCCATATATTGAGGTTCCCCCTTGATTCCTATTTCTTCTGTCTGATTATATGTTTGGATACCCTTTATCTGGTCATCACTGCCAGTCTCTTGGGAATACCGTGTTTCACTTATATTTAACATATCTATTTTTTCAATTTGGGTTAGTTATTCAAAGAACTATATTTTCCTTTTAGAGGTACTTGTGACTAAACACTGTGCATTCATCACTATGAAGGTTTGTGTTTCATCCCCATTATCTAATATTGGTAATATTATGGATTCTCCCATGCTCCCTTTCTGTTCTGATATGATGTTCTTTTCTTCATTTCCAGGAATTCTGCCATTAAAAAATCCAACTTTTTTATTATATATGCTCTTTCACCTTCATATTTATTTGTGTCTGTACATCTGCAATTATCCCCATATCTGCGCCAACCCCTGGCATTATAGATGCATTCTTTGTAGTTTGGCTCTAAATGTGCTTATTTGGGTTGAATGGCTTCATATCTTGTGGCCTTTTTGTGCATAGTGGGGTATGTACTTGGCTTGTTTTTTTTTTCTTTCTTTTTTTTTCATTTTTGCTTTAATTTTTCTTGTCAGTTTCCTTTTGAGTTTTCTAACTTTCAATCATGGTTGCAGGATACATATTTCGACAATATTTGTTGAATTTGCACCCCTTTCCTTCTTTCCGTTTTTTTACATATTTTTGGCTGGAGATCTCTGCATTCGTCTCCATATCCGTCTAAATATGCACATTTACCATATATTTCATAATTATGGCATATCTTTGGATGCTTCCAGTAGCATCTTTCGCCAAATCTGCAATTCCCTCTTCTCAGTAAATTGCAGACTATATCTTTCTTTTCTTTTTTTCTTTTTCTTGCTCTTCCCTAAAAGTATGTAGGTCCGAGTAGAGTGTCTTGGGTCTATTATTTGTTTCCATCTGATAATTTATTTCTTCATAAGTATGTTGCTGAATGGCATCATATGTTGTATCAATGATTTCCTCTGCATCATTACACATATCCTGTTAATTTTTCACTTTTTTTTCTTCTTCTTCTTCTTCTTCTTCTCTTCTTCTTCTTCTTCTTCTACCTTTTCTTTATCTTCAATTATTTGCAGATTAAGTCTCGACTAATTATATTTAC
>NC_090753.1:24216867-24224367 GCF_036898095.1 Palaemon carinicauda | reverse complement strand
GGCGAACACAGCGTCAAGGGGAATCCTCTGGTGGACATGAATAAGGTGCTTCCTCCTCCTCTTCACATCAAGCTTGGTTTGATGAAGAATTTCGTGAAGGCGTTGGAAAAAATGGTGCTGCCCTCCAACACTTGTCTACCGTGTTCCCAGGTGTTAGTGCTGCTAAGCTCAAAGAGGGTATCTTTGTCGGACCTCAGATCCAAGAATTGCTGAAGGATACTGATTTTGAGGAGCTTCTTAACTTAAAGGAACTGAGAGCATGGGAAGCATTCAAGTCAGTCTGTAGTGGCTTCCTTGGTAACACAAGCGTACCAGATTACCAAACCTGTATTGAAAAGTTGCTAAAGTCTTGCGAGGATATGGGGTGCCGAATGTCACTTAAATTATTCATTTTTTCCATTCTCACCTCAACTTCTTCCCGCCAAACCTTGGAGCAGTGAGTGATGAGCATGAAAAAAGATTCCACCAAGACATTACGAAGATGGAGAGCAACTATCAAGGCAAATGGAACCCCGGCATGATGGGAGACTTCTGCTGGATGCTCTTGCGTGACATCCCGGAGGCAAAATACACCAGATCTTTTAAGAAAACACACTTTTGACTATCTGTGGTACTATGAATTGTGTAATTGTGTCATCCAAGTATATTGATTCAATCAGTGTTCTGTATCTATCCTTTTTTATCTGTTATAAGTTGCTGCAACTCTTAAAATGTGCACATATATTCTCTGTTTATACTAAAATGAGACTATTTAAAAGTCAGAAAACTAGAGGTGATAGAGCAAAACTATTTATAAATTTAAATTCAGCACACGCAAAATTAGCAAAAAACACCTATCCCCATTCTTGCCTTAGACCAAATTTTTTTCTTGTAAACCAGTGTAATCGTTTATTGTGGAAATGGCAAGACAGTTAGTAAATTGCCGATTAGGTATTGAAGATGTATACGAAAGTAAGTAGATAGTAGGAGATAGAATCATTCTGTATAAAGCCGTATTGAGAAACTTTAATGTTTTATTATTTATTATTGTTGGAAGTAATTGAAATGGAATAAGATAAAATAGATAAGATAACTAATTAAATACTTTCAGAACATTGAGAGAGAGAGAGAGAGAGAGAGAGAGAGAGAGAGAGAGAGAGAGAGAGAGAGAGAGAGAGAGCTCTGTTAAAGATTTCACGATGATTCAAAAGGTTTCCTTGTTTTGTAAACTTCCGCTTTCCTGAATTATCGTTATCAGTCGTTTCGCAAACAGAGAGAGAGGAGACTAGGAAATAAAACCAGAAAATCAAATCGCTTTGGTGACAAATAACTTCAATTGGGCCTTTGCGAAATACGCATATTACTGTATTTTTTTTTTAAATATTCAGAATATGTCAAAGAAAGATTCTGAAGATATATCAGTTTATTTATGAATCTGATTTTTCATTGATTTATTAATAAGATGTTCAAGTTTTCTGACTAATTTCATGCATTTTAATACCTTCAGAAGGAACGTTTATTAAGAACATCGGTTTTAGCATAAAAAATAAAAAGAAAATATATTAATTAAACATGCACTACGGTACAAATTATAAAGAGAAATGATTGGTCAAATTATAAATCTAAAATTGATTTTTATATGTTTATTTAAGAATTCGATTACTGCATAAACCATTAGTAAATAACAAGTAGCAAACACAATTTTAATTACGTAATAAATTACGATAACAACAACAACAACAACAATGCAGGCCGTTTCTAGTATACGACAGGACAAAAGATTGAGACGTTTCCTCACTCATGTCTGTGGCTTGGTCATATCATCCCTTGGTTAGCCATTAAGAATTAGTGATGGTGGAGGAGTTTATTCTCACCAGTCACAGCAAAGTATCCTCATATGGGTGGCTCTGAATAGTAGAGATTTGCTGGTCAAGGTGATAAGCAAACCCTTTCACCACGTTAAGATGTCCCCACTCAATTGAGGAAATTACAATAAGTATAACCGTAATCTAAATGAACAATTATTAGTGTTAGATTTAGAGATAATTTAAACAAGCGATGTTAAGGTCACATGAGGCCAAAGGTCATTATGATCTGGAAAATTCAATCTCTTTGAACTTTGAACCTACTTATCTTCAAAACTATGCATTTTCACTACTTTTATATAGATTTATTTTTTTACTACCAAAAAGGGAAGATTTGTGTTTTGGTTATGTAAAAAAATCGATTTTCACATTTCGTGTAATCTGACCTTGACCTTGACACTATGATGTCCAAATTAATGAGTTCTATTGAGTACCATAGAACATCTCTCCTGAAACATTCAAGTAAATTGGTCTGGCAGTTTTTTTTTTCCGTAAAGTTACTAACAGGGAAACAAACACAGATAAAGAACTCTATAAAGGACCAATACGGTTCCCCCACCTCTTATTGGGGACTGATAAACAAGAAACTAAAAATTTTATCCTGATCCAAAAGACGATATCGAGAGGTCTAAATAGACTTCGTTTTATGTCGCAGTTCCAGTCATGGAACCTTTTCTGTGTTTTAGGTCCAAAGGAAAGTTTGTTGACATGTCAGAGTCAGTGATGCAGAAGAGGAGAAACTGAAGTAACTTAGCTTGAAGGGATGATGCAGATTTGGAAAAAGGTAGGAGAGAGGAGTTGGACGAGCAGTAGGGGAGGGGTAGGAAGGGGAAGGGGGGAAGGCAGGGGTGAGGATTACCAAGGATTTGTGGGTAAGGAGTGAAGAGACACACTAGTTAGGTATTTATAAAGGAAATGCGAACAGAAGGGTGGTGGCAGTAAATAGTTAAAGATGAAATAGTTACTCAAGCAAACGACTATGGTTTCCGCAGGCCTTTGCCTTTCTGCAATATGGTGGATAGGGATAAGTTTATAATCTTATATATTGTGAGAATTTACTGGAATTTATAACTGTTATTATGCAAAAAAAAAACAAGATTTTTCGGAACCGCGTATTTACTGTTTTTTTTTTCTTTCTTTTTTTGTGTGTGTGTGTTATGCATAATAAATGAAGCATCCGTTAGTTTGCAAATTTACTAGGAATTATGCATAATAATGGACCTCGCATATTTTTGGTAACATACAATCTCTCTCTCTCTCTCTCTCTCTCTCTCTCTCTCTCTCTCTCTCTCTTCTCTCTCTCTCTCTCTCTCTCTCTCTCTCTCTCTCTCTCTCAAGTAATTTCAACTTTGGAACATATATATTTTCTGGAAGGACACCTGAGAAAAAATAAACTTCCAAGGGAGAAATAAAATTGGTGGTGCTGAGCGCCATTTTTGAGTAATGAGTTTAGGAATGAGGTTGTCCTATGACACTAATGGTGGGAGGGTGGGGGGAGGGGGATCAGAGCCTACACAGTAGTAACATTACAAGATGTTAATGACGCAACTTACGAGTAAATTGTTGAATGTTCATATCTTCGCAGATGATTCTATGGGTGTTTTGCGAAGTTGATTGCGAGAAAGGTTAGTATATTTTCTAATATAATTCTGACCACCAGAAAAAGCAGCATCGGATTAGGTAAAGGGGGAAGGGACCCTAATTTAAAAAATACACCCTCCCCCTGCCTTCCAAGAGTATCAGATAATTAAGATAGGAAATTATATATTTAAAATTACCGCTATCTCACCAGGGTAAAGGGGAGGGAGTTCTCTTTAGTAACTCAGCCACCGGGACCCCCAAATCCATTGCTAAGCTCTACAGATTTCATTGAAAATAAAGACTGGTTATCATATCTTTTTATTTATATAGATATTTAATTTCCAATGATTGAAGAACCAAACACTATTGCCACCCGATTTTTAATTCATTTCGAAAATTATATCACTAGGTAGCAAACTTAAACTATTCACAATATATGTTGCTTACAGTTACTAGGAAACTAATCAATGAATCATACCAATTTTGTTTTAGAATGATCAATAGCTAAAGGTCAACCGAGACAGAGATTAATCGATGCTATTATGATGAGTAACTGGGGGGAGAGAGAGAGAGAGAGAGAGAGAGAGAGAGAGAGAGAAGAGAGGAGAGAAGAGAGAGGAGAGAGAGAGAGAGAGAGAGAGAGAGAGGAGAGAGAGAGAGAGAGGAGAGAGAGAGAGAGAAGTACGTTTTAGAATAAGATTTCATTATCTTGTGAAGAGTTTTCATTAAACCCAGAAAAAAGATTCCCAAAGTAATCTTTAATACCATCAGAATAAGAAGGCACAACAGAATCCTGACTATTGTGTCTTTTCTTATGCAAAACAAGATTATTTTTCCCCTTAATAACGTTCCTCTCTTTACCCGATAGTGGCCTCATGAAACAGAAGCGTTATGGCACAGAGGATTGGTTAAAAACACTTCAATGGCGGAGGATATTACTCCTGGAGGCTCAGAATCTCATTCTCTGATGAATACAAATGTTTTCGGTGAAGAAAGGCATATTTACACTTATAATTTCATTTAAAAAGAAAAAAAATAGGGATTGTTAAAAGACTTTTTTTTTGTGTGATGATATGTGGACGGATTATTTCCTGGGGTCGGACAAGTTTTAGTTTTTATTTACTATGATTTATTGTTACGAAAGAAAATATTTTATATTTTAGCGGTAAAAAATACCAGGAAAACCTTCCATGTTATCAAATGAAGGAAATGATTGATGGTGAAAAAACGATATTTGTAAAATGTTGTGTTTATTTACTTGCTTATAGTTACAAGCGATATTCCTCTTAAACTGAGAAAAACTGTGATAACTTTGAGAATCTGACATATATCAAAATAATTGGAGTTGGTGTGTTGAAGGAAATTGGGTTTTTTGGTTTGAAGTGCTTTATTTAATTTAAAACTCATATATTTTATTTTTTAATTGTTTTTATATACTGCAGTAAATCATGATGGTCTTAATAATTGATTCAGCGCACATACATCCAAATATCTATTTTGTGCATTCGCCTTTTCCCCAATTTTTTTTTTTTTTTTTTTTTTTGGGGGGGGGGGGGGGGGGTCGCTAAAAAGATACTGATTTCTGGTTTTTTCGGTAATTATTATGGAGTCCAGATGGCCCAACTGCCAACCTTGGGAAATGGTTGAAGGGATTTTTTAAACACAGGGATGGCGTGAATCCCAAAATCAACTCAAACTCCCCCTTGAAAATAGTAGCTTGAAGGCGAATCATTCAGTGGATGCGAGTTTGCATCCTCAGTCAACAACGTCTTAAAAAAGAGAACAAATTTATGTTAATTTTGTTGTTGCCTTTCAGGGTGACATGAATCTCCCTTCTATCATTTAATTTTCTTTTGTTTTATTTTAATGTTGGTTTGTTGTTGTTTGCGTTTTAGATTAATGTTTAAGTATTTGGTCCACAACATTAATTCATTAATCATTTGTTTTCGTCAGGACGATTGATCTCAGGGAATAAATATTTTTTTTTTCTACTATTATTAACTTTTATCAATATTTTCATGTTATTTTTGTTCCTATTGTTCGTTTATTTCTTTCCCTGTTCTTCAACAGAGGTGTAAATTGATAAGAAATTTCTTTTTCATAACAGCCTTTTGCATCTTGACTTATTTTCATTTAAGCATTGCCATGTTTCTGAAAATTATTACTACTTGATTAATTTCACATATAACCATAAATTCTTGATGGATAAATATTACAAATCTCCCATTATATTATTTTCCTAAGCCTTGTATGAAAATATGTAGAAGTATGTGTTTTATACAGTGAAATTAATGACCTTTTTAAGAGTACTATAACTGGCATAAACTGTTGTGCGTGAACAATGAAATCGGTTATGGGTGACGTGTGTTATGTCTAATAGTTGACGTTTTTTAAGCCTATTGGTGAGAGTATATTTCCATCACAATGGAGGTTTCCACAAAATCTAACAATTCAGCATATTGAAGGGGCAGCATTACATTTACTTGTTCCGATGGGTAAGCGGTACCAATCGAGCGATCAAAGAACAAGAAAGTACTCGTCTGAAGAGTATCTGGCTGTGTAGAATGTATTCACGGACCTTTTTATAATAACGTGAAAAAAACCCATGTACCGATGTGTCATTATCCGTTGACATGGGTCATGTCTCTTTTAGTTTTTTATTTTACTTATCTAACGATATCATTATATTTATATTTATACTTTTAGATTCATGCAAGAGAAACCGTTACATAAACTCTCACTGTATACATTCGTTAACTTTACCATAAAACCATAACTTCAAGGTAATTAATCCTTACTGTTATTTTTTTCCACTATTTTGCCTCCTGTTGCAACATCTTCTATTGTTCCCCTCCCCCCATATCCAATTACTCGGCAAACCCATTTACTCACTTCTAACCTGATGCTGCATCTCCTGAACTACTTGTATTAACACAATGAAAAAAACATTAGACTTTCATTCGAACGAGGATGAGTTTACGATTCAGATGGCACTTAAAGACAAGCAGGCTCTCTCTCTCTCTCTCTCTCTCTCTCTATCTCTCTCTCTCTCTCTCTCTCTCTCTCTCTCTCTCTCTCTCCTCTCTCTCTCTCTCTCTCTCTCTCTCTCTCTCTCTCCCCAGAATATCACATTAAATATAGTATTTTCTATTCTTGTACTTTCCTGACATTTTACATTTGATAAAATTTACTTTGCGTATTTTACTGACTCTCTCTCTCTCTCTCTCTCTCTCTCTCTCTCTCTCTCTCTCTCTCTCTCTCTCTCTCTCTCTCTCTCTCTCTCTCTCTCTCTCAATAAACAGCTTTCCTCATCCCTCAAAAGATTGTAGAACAAATGTTTAGCTTCCCCCATTTTATCACAGGTATATACATTTTTGTATCGTATGCCTTGGTACACGAAATCGATTTCTGCCGGTACGTAGAACTATTTACAAGCAATAACTCATTCAGCAGTGTCGCGGAATTGATTGACGTACAAATAGTAATCAACATACATTCAGGTTTGGTAAATCAAATATACTCTCGTTTGTCCATAACTCATTTTGTGATCCAATCAGACCATTTCCAACTAAGGTATTTCATATCCTTTAAACACATACAGGAGTTTATTGCTTCCATGTACGCGTGAACCCATACTGTTTGGTATTAATGAACATATTTTGGAATAAAAAAGTATATGAAGGAATCCAACATGAAAAATTATCATTTTATATGGGGATATAGAAACCTGCTAATAGGTTGTTGTGGTGTATTGGAAAAGTTCCTTCCTGAGATTCTACTGAACGTGAAGATCGAGTCCCACTCAAACTCGATAGTTTCTTGTATTGTTTGTAACCTTGGCATCCGTGTGAGCTAGGGATGAGGGTTTTGAGCCTATATGTATAACCAGTGAGTCACCAAAACCTGGCCCTCCTTGGTCCTACCTTGGATGGAGACGGGGCTTGATTGCTGATCATATGCAAATATGGGCAGTCTCTAGGACATTGCTCTGCCGAAGAATTGCCACTGTGTCTTACCTCTGCCATTAATGGGTAACCTTTAAACCTTTGCTATTTGGGTCAAATTTAGCCTAATC
>NC_090753.1:24201867-24211867 GCF_036898095.1 Palaemon carinicauda | reverse complement strand
CGAACAAAAAATAGATCAACAAGGGATGATAGGTAATGGTAGTTAGGCAATATGTAATGGTGTGGAGGTGGTTTGATTATTTAAGGAAGGGGACAGTTTCTTTATATAAAGAGATTCTAAGAGAAGGAGCGAAAGGCAATCGGATGTTTGGGAAAGAATTTCGAAATGGTTGTATTGTATATGAGTTTTACATGAGTTTGAATGATTTCTTATAGAGGAAAATTCTTGGGATTTTAATACGGAACCAGTGCGATGACTGACACCCCTATGGGAATCGATGCGGACCTTCAGTAATCGTCGGGTAGACCCGATATAGTTTCCAAAATTACATTTTGGACAAGTATACTTGTAAACAACGAAGGACCGCATCAACTCTGGGAGGGTGTCTTTGAACCTGAAAAGTTTGCCAATATTTAAAGGGTTTTTTAATATAAACTTAAAATTCACATATGGGTACAGAGTGCTGAGGGCTGTGGTGAGCTCGTTTCTGAAAAGAGCATTTTTAACATAAGGCAATGATACATACATTAGTTTTTTGGGAACTTCAGGACATTTATATTTAGGCTGAAAAATACCATTAAGAAATTTATTAACAATTTTGTCATAGAGGTGTGAAGGATAACAATTGTATGTAAAATATGTTTTTAAAAATGAAATTTCTTTATGAAAATTATGCCAGTCCGAACATAAGGAATATGCTCTAAATAAAAGGGTTTGAATAGAGTTAATCTTGAATGATTTCGAACAACTGCTAAAAAAATTAAGACCCAAACCAGTGTATGTCTCTTTTCTAAAAATACCTGTAAGAAATCCTCTATTTGAGCGTGAAATGTTTATGTCAAGGAATGGCAACTGGTTATCTTTTTCTATTTCCATGGTAAACTTAATGTTTGGGTGAATTCTATTTACATATTCTAAAAACTTGTCAGCATGGGATTTTTCTCTAAATAGCAAAAAAGTGTCGTCAACGTATCTTTTATAGAAACTAGGACGAAATGCTTCCGGACATTGTCCAAGGTATATTTCCTCCAAGTGGCACATGAATATATTGGCAAATGTAGGACCCATAATTTTCATAAAGAAATTTCATTTTTAAAAACATATTTTACATACAATTGTTATCCTTCACACCTCTATGACAAAATTGTTAATAAATTTCTTAATGGTATTTTTCAGCCTAAATATAAATGTCCTGAAGTTCCCAAAAAACTAATGTATGTATCATTGCCTTATGTTAAAAATGCTCTTTTCAGAAACGAGCTCACCACAGCCCTCAGCACTCTGTACCCATATGTGAATTTTAAGTTTATATTAAAAAACCCTTTAAATATTGGCAAACTTTTCAGGTTCAAAGACACCCTCCCAGAGTTGATGCGGTCCTTCGTTGTTTACAAGTATACTTGTCCAAAATGTAATTTTGGAAACTATATCGGGTCTACCCGACGATTACTGAAGGTCCGCATCGATTCCCATAGGGGTGTCAGTCATCGCACTGGTTCCGTATTAAAATCCCAAGAATTTTCCTCTATAAGAAATCATTCAAACTCATGTAAAACTCATATACAATACAACCATTTCGAAATTCTTTCCCAAACATCCGATTGCCTTTCGCTCCTTCTCTTAGAATCTCTCTATATAAAGAAACTGTCCCCTTCCTTAAATAATCAAACCACCTCCACACCATTACATATTGCCTAACTACCATTACCTATCATCCCTTGTTGATCTATTTTTTGTTCGTAGTTAAAGCATTTTCTTCAAGAATTTTCTCAAATATTCCTATAGTTTTCAGCCACATCTCTTGACAGTAAGTTCGACCATTCATTTACATATATGTATTTTTTATTCCATTTTGATCACAAGTGTTTTTATCATCATAATTGTAAAGGACCTCTGTTAGCCACATGTTTTTATATAACGTCTAGATTCCTGTATTTTGATTCTTTTAACCGTGTTTTGATATTTTTTATACCAAAGCAATTTTAAGCAAAAATGTATGATTAATTTCTAATGTAAACATAATTTCATGTTTTATGTAGCCCTGATGATGGGAATGGATTCCCGAAACGTTGGTGTTGAATAAATATGTAAGATGATCCGAAGTCTTCTTGCTGTCCTCTTCATCCATATATATATATATATATATATATATATATATATATATATATATATATATATATATATATATATATATATATATATATAGATATATATATATATATATATAATATATATATATATATATATATATATATATATATCTATATATATATATATATATATATATATATATATATATATATATATATATATATATATATATATATATATATATATACCTACATACATATATCCAACATGAGGTCTTGATGTGTATCGAGATAGGACATCCCTTCGGCATATAACATTACAATTATACATCTCATCGCTCTCATTGAAGTTTTATCATAGCTATTCCATTTATGTATATCATTCCCATTTAAAGTATAAAATAATACCAGAATCATAAATTATATTCTTAAGTAACTGAAAACTGTTTTATTTTCTTATTTACAGACCAGATATTACCGCCCTTTGTTCATCTATGTTCAAGAGGAAAAGTTTTGGAAGTACTAATGAAGTTGCAATATTTTTATTTGCCGTTTAAAGACATACTTCTCGCTCTTTTTAGACCCATGTTGATTTGAATTTTTCAGTTTTATAATTTTAGCATGAACATAATATTTGCCAATTACTTTATAGTTGTGACTTATTATTTCGTTCTTTGTTATGTTTTACTGGTTGACATAAGAATTCTTTTATTGTTTATATATGGCAGAGGTATTTTAACGTTGATGCCGATCTTAAGATGTTATTTGCTTTTTATCTATTACTTCTCATATGGTTTATTTGTTTCCTTACTTACTCTTCTCACTGGGCTCTTTTCCATGTCGGAGCTTTTGGGATTATAGCATCCTGTTTGTTCAACTAGGGTAGTAGTAGTAGTAGTAGTAGTGTTAGTAGTAGCACTAGTAGTAATAATAATAATAATAATAATAATAATAATAATAATAATAATAATAATAATAATAATAATAATATGGTATTATTAGGACTTTCACGTTCTTTCTTGTTTCGATGACTGCGACTTTCGAGGTTATATTAAATATCAGGGTTTTGATACATTAAATTTCGAGGTTGCATAAAATCTCAAGGTTATAATGAATCTCAGATTACATTGGTATTAAAGAGAACGATAAAAGTGAGCATCACAGGTGATTCAGGTGAAAAATATGAAATACCGACTAAACAAATGCAACAAATATTCTCATCGAATAATAATGAAAATTAATTATATTGTTCTTGAATAGTTCTGTCTTTATTTTGTATAAATTCCTTACTGAAAATAATGAATAGTTAAGAAAATACCTATATATATTGATTAAATTTTTCGATCCTATTAATTACACCAAAATATAAGAAACTTTATAAGAAATATTTTGGACATTGTTCTACTTTCAGGGCAAAATCAATATTTCTAATTTCATCAAAACACTCTCACTTTGATAGTTTCCTTGCTTCACTCAAGTAGGTCTTATACCAGCAGTAGGTCTTATCCTATGGCAGCCCCATTAGTTTGATTAAATATAAATTTCGGAAAGATGCCTGGTGTGGACCTCTGAGGACATAAAACTTTACAAGCAATAACAATTCCCCATGAAAGAGACTAGCGCATTTAGTTTTAGAGTTATCAGTTTTCATTTATGGCGCAAATATCATGTGGTTTTCATCAACGATAAACATCTTTTTCTCCCAAAGGGATGTCATGAATATGTCATATTTTAGTCTCAGACGTAAACACAAACAGTGTAATAGCTTTTTTCTGTCTTTCTTTTTTATTTTTATTTTTGACTATAGGTCTTTCTCAATAACTTCTTTCGGTCTATATGTCTTGCTCTCATTTGTTTTGTCTACATGTCTTTCTCTCTAACTTCTTTTTGTCTATTTTTTTTTGTCTACATATTCTTCTCCACTTCTTCTCTGTCAAAATTTCTTTCTCTCTAACACCTTCCTGTCCACATGTCTTTCTCTCTAATAAATATCTGTCTATGTCTTGGTCTCTAACATCTTTCTGTCTACAGGTCTTTCCCTCTAACTTATTTCTGTCTATGTCTTTGTCTCTAACTTATTTCTGCCAATCTGTCTCTATCTGTAACTTTTTTTTTTGTCTGCATGTCTTTCTTTGTAACTTTATTCTGTCTATAAGACTTTCTCTGCAACTTCTTCCTGTTTATCTGTATCAAATATATAAACAAACAGTGTTTGTAATAGCTTCTGTGTATATGTCTTTCACTCTTATTTTTCATTCTTTCTGTTTATCTGGTTTTTCTAATACACACTAATACAATAACCCTGAGGAGACCGGCGTTCGATCGCCAAATCACATGAAGAAGAACGCTATAGGCGCGATCCAAATATAGCCCTAAAGACCATGTTCTCTCTCTCTCTCTCTCTCTCTCTCTCTCTCTCTCTCTCTCTCTCTCTCTCTCTCTCTCTCTCTCTCTTTGCAAAAATACAGTACCTACATCATCTCTTCTACTCAGTAAGTAACATACAGCCCCCCCCCCCCTCCCCTATCTACCCCATTGCCACATCAGTGAAATCAAATCCTTGTCATTCCCAACTTAGTTCAGTAAAAACTTTTCAATAATTATAAGAGATTTCTTCCGTTGATGATCGAATACCTTACTCCAATCATAGCACCCTTAAAGCTAGTTTCCTTCTTCTGCATGCTAATCAAGTTTTATTCGGTTTCACCACATGTGAATGATATAAAATCGTTTGAATGATATGGACCATCTATTCCAATTCTTCGAAGGTGTTGCTCAAAATCCGCATCCTCTCTAGAAAAAAAGGATTCGATGCATTGCTTTGGATGGAGCATTTGTGTCAGTGCGGAACTGCAGGGAACCATCACACTTGCATTGGGAAGTTTAAAGGTCACTCGTGAATAGCAGAGGTAAGGGAAAGACAATGCCCTAGAAGCTGACCATATATACATGTGATTAGCCCCAAGCCCCTTCTCTATTAAGCTAGGACCAGGGAGGGCCAGTCAATGTCTAGTGATGACTCAGCTTGTAGACCTATAGGCTCCCCAAACCATCCATCAGTAATTCACTAAGACTAAGAGGTCACAGACGCTACTAGAAAAGATCAAGCTTGAGCGGAACTTGAATGCTTGTTTAGCAGATCACCAGGCATGAACGTCTCCAATAGGCTAACACAGTTGACGTTAAAAGGTCTTAGACAGCAAGATTGAAGAGTGAGAGAGATAGCACAGAAAAAGTCAAAGGCGTCAAGGTGAGTGCCCCTAGGGCCTACAGTACATTGAAAGGGGTGTAATGATAGCACATATGACATAAGATAGTTTTTTTTTTTTTTTTTTTTTTTTTTTCCGGAAGGAAATTCATAAAAGCAATACTACCAAAGAGGAATTATTTTGAAACTTGAAGACTTCACTTTTTGGATTCGTGGGTGTTGAAGACTAATCTAAAAACAAAAAAATATATACACATAAAATCTGTCACTATTCCAATTTTAGAAAGCAGTGTTCAGACTTTCTTGTAATCTATTTTTCATTGGAACTTTTCTCCTTATACCACATAAAGGTTATGGTGGCCTATTGGAAACACCCCTGCCAGGCTATCTGCCGGACTGGCATTTGAGTTCCGCTCAAGCTCGATAGTTACTTGTAGTGACTGTAACCTGTCTATCCTTTTGAGCTAAAGATGGAGGTATGAGGGAGTCTGTATGTGGACCTGCTGAGTCATCAACATATATTGCCTGGCCCTCCCAGGGTGAAAAATGGCTTGGGTGCTGATCATATGCATATATGGTCAGTCTAGGGAATTGTTTTATTACCTAGGGCATTGCCAATGTCCCTTGCCTCTGCTAATCATGAGTGGCCTTTAAACCTTTAAATATCTTATTGCATGAAATCGTTAAAGTTCAAACAATTATGGGAAATAATTTTTTTGCAATTTCAGATGCGTAATCTGAACAGGACTTCTGCATCACAAACAAGAACGAAGTCTAAACACTAATGAAGGTAGAAACACAAACATTAAAACAACAAAACAATCAACGTTTGTATTACTCTTCACCTTTCGAAATTGACAAAGGCAAACATCACTACAACGACAATGATGGAAAACAACAACAGCAGACTTTCTACCAACTCTCTCTTCGGTAAAAAGAAAAAAAAAAAAACAAATATTTGTACCCTTCACTTTTCAGACAGATTTTACCTACACCAAAGTATATAGAAATTGCAGTATTATATTTTCTACCATTTTTTGCGTCCGTTAAGATACCAGAATCAACAAATTTATCTCACACACCAAACTTGTAATCACAAACAATTCCAATAAGCAAAACAATAACAACAAAAACAACATGTTACATTTCCAAAACCGAGAAAACATTAACAATAACATCAATTATCTTTTTCACGAACTACATATTGAGAAATAAGAAATACATAAATCAGCACCAGGAAAAAAAATAAAAAAAACTTAGAAGAATTTTGGTAATGTAAACGCACGTTCATTTTGAGTGGTCTATGCTTAAAGGTTCGAAGGCCGCTCATGAAGGGCAGAGAAAAGACAGTGACAATGCCATATCTAGCAGGACAATGCTTCAGAGACTGACTATATATATATATATATATATATATATATATATATATATATATATATATATATATATATATATATATTTATATATACATATAAGTATGTATATGTATATATATATATATATATATATATATATATATATATATGTATACATATACTTATATATATACGTATATATATAAATATAAATATATATATATATATATATATATATATATATATATATATATATATATATATGTATATATAAACATACATATATATATATATATATATATATATATATATATATATATATATATATATATATATATATATATATATAAAGTATTCTTCATAAATGCTGATGTTTATGATCAGAGTTCTTTCTTCATATTTATTCATATGTAAAATATATATATATATATATATATATATATATATATATATATATATATATATATATATATATATATATGTATATATATATATATATATATATATATATATATATATATATATATATATATACATATATATATATATATATATATATATATATATATATATATAAAGAGTTTTTCATAAATGTTGATGTATATGATCAGAGTTCTTTCTTCATGATTCAGTCCTTAATTGTCCGTAAGATAATATGTACAAGGTAAGTATAACACGGTCTGAAATTATATATATGCATATTGGTATTTTTTAATACTACTTACTGAAACGTTATGAAAATTAAAACAAATTTTAAGTACATTCGATAATATATTTTTCTGATTTTACAGAACTTATATGAATGTCTTTTTTGCAGTTGCTAATATATAAAAAAAAAAGAAAAAAATTATCAGCAAAATTAGAATTAAGGGCATGGATGTTGGGTAATATTTATCACGAAATTTGTAGTGAAAACTTAGATATCAACCATTAGGTAACACCTTATGAAACTTTTAATTAGTAATTTTGCTATTGAGAGATAGAGAGAGAGAGAGGAGAGAGAGAGAGAGAGAGAGAGAGAGAGAGAGAGAGAGAGAGAGAGAGAGAGAGTAATATATATCCCAAACTGGTAAGTAATGGATTCAACCTAATAATAATTCCAGTCACAAATGATCGTCTTGTTAGGAACTTCAGATTTGCGGCTTTAAAAACCTGGCCTTTACGGTCCAGAAATTCCGGTTTCATGATTGTCCTTGCTCTGTAAATTACCTCCAGGTGATGTTGAGCGTTGCTTTTTTATTGGGATTTCTGTTATATGGACATAGAGAGAGAGAGAGAGAGAGAGAGAGGAGAGAGAGAGAGAGGAGAGAGAGAGAGAGAGAGAGAGAGAGAGAGAGAGAGAATTCGTTCTATTTATAAAAATACATATATCGAAATTGTTGATTGCACAAAAAAATTGCCTGATAGATTCTCTATAAAATTTTGAACACCCAAAATACCTCATATTATTTTGCAAATCATATATATATATATATATATATATATATATATATATATATATATATATATATATATATATATATATATATATATATACATATATATATATATAATATATATATATATATATATATATATATATATATATATATATATATATATATATATATATATATATATATATATATATATATATACAGATATAAAAGAAAGTCAAAATCTTCCTAATTTTTACTTCCTTTGCAGGATTCATTTTGAAATAAGAACGAACCTAGTAGATACAAACACATATTATACTGCCATTATCAACAGGCATTTCTTCAAAGAAAGTGATAATAACTAAAAGAAAATCTCCATTAGCATAATCTCTAACAATTAGGATTCAACTATTTTGTTAGTAAATTTATATAGAAATAAAACAGGAAAATCACTACTCTCTCTCTCTCTCTCTCTTCCTCTCTCTCTCTCCTCTCTCTCTCTCTCTCCTCTCTCCTCTCTCTCTCTCTCTCTCTCTCTCTCTCTCTCTCTCTTTCTCCAATTTATTATATTTCAAAAGAGTGCATTAAAATATGTACAATCTTATATAGTCTACGCAGATACTTCAAAACATTCTCTTTCAACACTGGAGAGAGAGAGAGAGAGAGAGAGAGAGAGAGAGAGAGAGAGAGAGAGAGAGAGAGAGAGAGAGAGAGAGAGAGAGATAAAAGGCTATCAGTTGCACAGAGATTTGAGAGGTACAGGAGACCTGATCCAATCACGCTAAACGTCCCTAAGGCTTCTATAATACTGTTTCCCAATTTCCTTTCCTTTTCAAAAAACCACAAAGAAAGTTTTTGAGGTCAATTGAAAGTCTTTGCTCGGTCCTCGATGTTCATCTAGACCATTTAGCTGTGCAAAGGGATGAAATGGCCAGTCTTATCATATTGTTCGTGGAAAGTATTCATGCTTTTGTTGAAGCATTAACAGATCAAATGGAAGTTACTATTGTTAAATTATGAAAATATAAGATAGGTTCTGCCTGAGAAGTACACTCGGAAACCACAAACTTCCGCAAATTTCGGAATGAGCGGGTTATAGTTACGAAAGGTGTAGATGGGAAGGATTGAATGTGTGTGTACGTGTGTGTGCGTGAGTGCGTGCTTACCTATCAGCTACTCTAGTATCAAAAGAATTACAGAGAGGGTACGATAAAGTAGTGGGAATTGACTATTGTAAAAAAAAAAAAAAAAAATGGAATCCCAAAAACAATTTGGTTTTAAGGCTTACGTATTTTGCATTTCATGGTTTAGATTTAGATGTGACTAGGAAAGTATTTTATTACCATAATAATATAAATTTATATTTTTTTCCTTCGGATGAAATGTATTTGAATACATTTCAGCAATAGTCCCTTTACAAAATATTAGTATATCTATTATACCTCTAGAAAAAGATCATAATAACTAGAGAATACATCAAAATTTATTTAGGATTGAAATAACTACGTATATAATCATTTTTAATGGAAAGCAATTTCTTGGTTTAAACGTTCTTGTTCCCTAAATGCTGAATAAAATTATAACTTACTCCATACAAATGCCGTATTAATTAATGTTATGGATATCACAAGTTACGAAAATGTTGCATAAATAAATGATTGAATGAATGTGAAAAAGTCTACTTGTAGAGATTACAACATTCTACCAGAGGAGGCTACAACATTCTGCCAGTAAGGAGTGATTACTGGCAGATGCTGTAGCAGAGAAAATAAAATGAGCGAAAGTCTTGAGAAGACTTTTTATATGGTCAACACTGCTGAAACACCTGTTGCATTCAAACCAACATGCATTAAAGAGGGTCTACTTTTGATAATAGTCATCATCATTATCACTACTTCTGATTGATCAGGAAGATTTATTTCTGGAGCT
>NC_090753.1:24188927-24196367 GCF_036898095.1 Palaemon carinicauda | reverse complement strand
CTCGTATATCCACCAGAGAGTTGCTAATGTATCTTCCGGTGTATTTTGCATCTTCCAGTCTTGGATGGTCTGGGATGCATCTTAGGTATTTATTGAGCTTATTCTTAAACACATCTATGCTCACTCCTGATATGTTTCTTAGATGAGCTGGCAGCACATTAAATAGTCGCTGCATTATCGATGCTGGTGCGTAGTGGATTAATGTCCTGTGCGCCTTTCTCAGTTTACCTGGAATGCTTTTTGGCACTATTAATCTACCTCGGCTTGCTCTTTCTGATATTTTAAGCTCCATGATGTTCTCAGCAATTCCCTCTATTTGCTTCCATGCTTGTATTATCATGTAGCGTTCTCTTCTCTTTTCTAGACTGTATAGTTTTAAAAATTGCAGTCTTTCCCAGTAGTCAAGGTCCTTAACTTCTTCTATTCTAGCGGTATAGGACCTTTGTACACTCTCTATTTGTGCAATATCCTTTTGGTAGTGTGGGTACCATATCATATTGCAGTACTCGAGTGTACTACGCACATAAGTTTTGTAAAGCATAATCATGTGTTCAGCTTTTCTTGTTTTAAAGTGTCTGAATAACATTCCCATTTTTGCTTTACATTTAGCCAACAGTGTTGCTATTTGGTCGTTGCATAACATATTCCTATCTAAAATTACACCAAGGTCTTTAATTGCTTCCTTGTTTGTGATTGTCTCATTATTAGGTCCCTTGTATGCATACACCATTCGTTCTCTGTTTCCATAATTTATTGATTCGAAATTATCGGAGTTAAATACCATCCTATTTATCTCCGCCCATTCATATATTTTGTTTAGATCTCTTTGTAGTGAGTTCCTATCTTCATCACAAGTAATTTCTCTACTTATTCTTGTGTCATCGGCGAAACTTCTCACTACGGAGTTTTCAACATCACAGTCTATGTCTGAGATCATAATAACAAATAGCAGTGCAGCTAATACCGTACCTTGGGGCACACCAGATATTACCTGGGCTTCATCTGATTTCTCGTCATTTGCAACCACTATCTGTTTTCTGTTTTGCAGGAATTCTTTTACCCATTTTCCTATCTTTCCCACAATATTATGCTTTCTCATTTTTTTCTTCAATATGTTATGGTCTACGTTGTCAAAGGCTTTTGCAAAATCTAGATAGATCACATCTGTGTCTTTTTCATTTATCATATTATTGTATATGTTTTCATAGTGTGCTATCAGTTGGGTCTGTGTACTTTTTCCAGGTACGAAACCGTGTTGACCCATATTAAACAAATTATTTTTGACCAAATGGTTCATTATTTTCTTTTTTATTACCCTCTCATACACTTTCATAATATGTGATGTTAGACTAACAGGTCTATAATTGCTTGCCTCTAGTCTTGATCCACTTTTGAAGATAGGGGTTATATAAGCTAATTTATGTTTAACATATATCTCGCTCATATCTACACTCTGTCTTAGCAGTATTGCAAGCGGCTTCGCAATAGTGTTTGCAGTTTTTTTTAACAAAATCGCTCGAACTCCATCTGGTCCGGCTGCCGAACCATTTTTAATTTCGTTTATAGCCGTGACAATATCTGCTTCATTAATATCTATATCCGTTGGATATTCAACATTTTCTTCTCTCATTTCTGTTTCATTATTCTCATTCGCAATTCTTGGCGTGAACTCACTCTTATATTTTTCTGCAAATATGTTGCATATTTCCTTTTTTTCATTCGTTAGCCGTCCTTCAATTCTTAGAGGGCCTATTTCTATTCTCCTTTTATTCATCTTTTTTGCATAGGAGTAAAGTACTTTGGGGTTTCTTTTTATATTTTGAAGTGTCCTTTCTTCTAAGTCCCTTTTTTCATTTTCTTTCGACTGTATAATCTTTTGTTCTGCATTTTCTATGTTACATTTTATTTCCCTCATTTTCCACACATTTTTTCTTTTGCCAGATTTTTCTTCCACTTTCTAATTTTCTGAAATAAGATCCTTCTGTCTCTTGGTATGCACGTCTTTTTTTTTTTTCGGTACATATTTTTCAACAATTTTCTCCAGTATTTTGTACAGTATGTCTGTATTTACCTGTATATTATCACTTATAAATACATTTTTCCATTCTTTATTCAGTTCTTCGTTTATTTCTGAACATTTTATATTCTTACTGTAAAAATTATATTTTCCATATCCTTCCCAAAGTTTTGTGCTTTTATTAATTCTGTGATTACTTGCTTTGGAATGAACTATCAATTCTATGACATTGTGGTCTGAAATTCCCGTGTTATACACTATTATTTCTTTAACAAAATTCACCTCATTCACAAATACTAGATCTAGGACATTTTCCTTTCTTGTTGGAATGTGGTTTATTTGTTGCATATTATGTTCTAATAGCATATCTTGAAGCTTTTCAAATTGCCTCTTATCTTCTGCGCTACTATTACTCTCTTTTTTATATGTATACATACAACCACTTTCTTCTATCCGTTCTTTCCAATCCACGAAAGGAAAGTTAAAATCTCCGGATAGGAGTATATTCCAGTCTTTATGGTTTCTACATATATCATCTATTTTTTCTATTATTATGTCAAACTCCTTAGTATTTGGGGGTCTGTAAACTACAATATTCACTAGTTTTTCAAATTCAAATTCTACCGCAATCAATTCACATTCTGTGTTGCTGTATTTTTCACAGACTTTTCCTTGATTTATGTCTCTTCCATATATTGCGGTTCCCCCTTGATTCCTATTTTTTCTGTCTGATCTATAAGTTTGGAAACCCTTTATCTGGTCATCACTGCCAGTCTCTTGGGAATACCATGTTTCACTTATATTTAATATATCTATTTTTTCAATTTGGGTGAGTTCTTCTAGGAACTCTATTTTCCTTTTAGAGTTACTCATGACTAAACCCTGTGCATTCATCACTATTATGGTTTGTGTTTCATTTCCATTATTTAATATTGGTAATAATATGGATTCTCCCATGCTTTCTTCCTGTTCTGATATGATGTTCTTTTCTTCATTTCTCGGAATTCTGCCATTAAAAAATCCAACTTTTCCATAATATTTGTTCTTTCGCCTTCATACTTATTTTTGTGTGTAAACCTGCAATTATCCCCATATCTGCACCAACCCCTGGCATTATATATGCATTCTTTGTAGTTGGGCTCTATTTGTGGAGATTTAGGTTGAAAGGCCTTTTTTGGTGCATAGTGCGGTATATATGCGGCCTGTTTTTTTGTTTCTTTTTTTGTTTCATTTTTGTTTTTCTTTTCAGTTTGCTGAGTTTTCTTACTCTCATTCATAGTTGCAGGATGCATATATCGACATTTTTTGTTGAAACTGCATCCTTTTCCTTCTTTTAGGGTTTTGCATATTTTTGGATGGAGATCTCTGCATTCGTCTCCATATCCGTCTAAATACGCACATTTACCATATATTTCATAATTATGGCATATCTTTGGATGCTTGTAGTAGCATCTTTTGCCAAATTTACAATTCCCTCTTTTCAGCCTATTACAGACTATATCTTTCTTTTCTTTTTTTCTTGTTCTTGCTCTTCCCTAAAAGTATGTAGGTCCGGGTAGAGTCTCTTGGGTCTATTATTTGTTTCCATCTGATAATCTATTTCTTCATAAGTATGTTGTTGGATGGCATCATAAGTTATATCAATGATTTCCTCTGCATCCTTACACATATCCTGTTCATTTTTCTCTTCTTCTTCTTCTTCTTCTTCTTCTTCTTCTTCTTCTTCTTCTTCTTCTTCTTCTCCAACTAATTGCAGCTTTAGTCTCGACTTAATTATATTTTCTATCCAGACTAAGCATGTTGAGCAGAATACTTTTGTGTCTCTATTTTTTATTTTTTGCTGTATTTCAGCACATGTGGGGTGTGTTGGAACATTACAGGCATTATATTTTCTAATCAGTCGTTGAGGATTATTAATGGAATACCATATCTTACATATATTACACCATTTTGGCGTTCTTTTTCCCAATGCATCAATCAGCATATTCACCATATTGGACTTGTTATTGTTCTTTGATGGAATGTGTTGATTGATGTAGACTTTCTTTATAAGTCTCTTTAACACTTGGATCTTCTTTGGAATTTCTTCAATTATTTTACTGATGTTTTCCACAGATTTGTTCCAGTCTATTGGATCATATTGTTTCAATATGTCTGCGAATATTTTTCCGTCACACTGGTTGGAGCTGCTAGTGACATCTGTTGTCAATCGGTCGAGCTCCTGTTTCGCCAACTCATGAAATTTGCCTTTGCTGACTCCAGCGATGTCTCTCCACGAGTTGCCTGTGTTAGACAATGCCATCTTGATCAGATTTTTATTAATTCACAAGATAACTATCCTATGCCGACGATTTATCTCACTTTTCTGCCCTCAAACTAATCATCGACTATTCACGAAAACTTGTAGCTATATTTCACTCGATAGCCTTTTTGTTATCCGCGTTAAATCAGGATATTTTTAGGGACGCACAAGTGTTCACTTCACCGGCACACAAATATAACTCAGAGAGAGAGAGAGAGAGAGAGAGAGAGAGAGAGAGAAAGAAGTCAGTGCTCCCTAATTCCAATTGAGCAAAGCACCTCAGAAAACTGATTTAAAACTTATTTTTTCCGTTCTTTTCCAAAGTGAATTAAACTTTGTTCAACATACTGTCTGTACTTACCTCTATAAAGGAAGGTAACCGTGAAGTTTTTTCTTTCTTTCTTTCTTTTATTAGGCCAGGCTCCCTAGCAAAAGGTCGGTAAAGTCCGCGGCAGAGTGATAGTTGTTTCATAGAATTTTTCTTTTCCTTTTACCTCTATTTGGAAATTTCTTTAAAATTCAGTTTTGATTGGCAAAATTGGTATGTCCGTAAGAAATGCTATTCTAGACAGCAGTGTGGGAGGCTGGCTGGTTAATGCTAAGAGAGGCTAAGCAGACCAGTGTTAACGGGCTGCCAGGATCAGTGGCGATAGTGGCTGCCGTGTTCATTGATGAAAGAGACTGTCTTAGTCCTAGGCGAGTGAAGCTGACCCAGTTAGTGGTGACAGAGCCTGGTTTGGCCTGTGGTGGTAGAGACTGACCTGCCGAGAGTTAAAAGAAGCTGGCTATGCTCTAAGTAAGAAACACTGGCCCAATTAGTGTTAACAGAGACTGGTTTGGCCAGTGGTGATAGAGGCAGGTTTGGTCAGAGTTAACAGAAGCTATATAAACCCCAGGAGATAGACACAGGCCCAGTTAGTGATGACAGAGCATGGTTTGGTCAGCGGTGACAGAGGCTTTCCTGGTCAGTTAGAAGTAGCTAGCTAAGCCATAGGTGGTTGAAACTGTAGTATTTCCCTTGTCAGAATTTTACCAGAAACTGAAAACTGAAGCCATTTTTCCCCTTTTTTTTTCTTAGACTTTTCTCTGTATCTGACTAATGAAGCCTTTTATCATTTATTTCCTTATAAAGACGTTTATCAGAAGCTGTCCAATGGAGTCTTTTCTCATTAATTTTCCTAATTAGATTTTATAAGTAACTGACTAACGTAGCCTTTTCTTATATCTTTTACTAGTCATAATTTTATCAGGAACTGACTAATGAAGGCTGACACAACCGATAGTGATGTTAGTTGTGTGAAAGGAAAAACACCCAAGTCAGAATGAAGTTATCTTTCAAAGCAAAGTTCCACTTGAAAGGATATATGAATGGGAAATCAAATCATTATAAGATTCACTAATGAATAATCTCAAATAAAGCGTTAAATCTCTTACCGCTTTAAATCTTTTTTTTTTATGCACTGAGGACATAATAAATCAATCTGCCTCGTTAGGAAATCATTCGGCACATTGTGAGTGATATTGATAATGGTTTAAGATTTATATGCTCATGCTAATACCCATGCACCTGATCATTGCACACATTAAGGAATACAATGGGTTTCCCGAGTCATTTAGGATCAGAAATTCTTCGAAAAAATAAGATTTTTTCCTTTGTCAAAGATTACAGAATGGGATTTTTATAAAAAAAAAAAATCATAGCAAATCTCTTTAAAATCAAGGCACTTTGAAACTGCTTTTGAATGGATGACGAGCGAAAGATTCTGGAATTATTCAAAATCCTAAAAAAGTATCACAAATAATTCATTTTGAAAGCCTAATTTAATTGGAATTTGCGTGAAAAAATATTATGCATTCATGAAATTTCACTTAAAAATATACAGTATATGTTATAAAGAAAAATGTGGGCTTGATGCAATCCTGAACAAAGTATAATATAACATGTGATGACTTTTTTTTTTCTTGAAAATATAGAGCTTTTTAATGCATGGAAAAAAACATGAACCTTAATTCTAGATGTGATGACCACAAGAGTTGGCTAATCTAAAAGATAGATTAACATTGTTGTATTTTGTATTTAGGCTCAATGTTGTAAGATAAAGAAGAGGGTCATGAATGAGATGTGGAGTGTTCAATGCGAATAATGAAGTGAAAATAAAAAAAAAAAAACTTGTACAAATTTTTAGAGGGTTACCAAGGGGGAATAGTCAAGTGAACATATTTAAGATAATGAAAGTATATGGAGGCCAGGAAACACGGCTATAATGAAATTTACTTTTTTGCATCATACAAAAGTTTTGAGCCTAGGGATATCTTGCAAACATAGGATAAGAGTTCTTTTTTTTATTTTCCATAAAAGTTTCGTAGTTTATTGAATTATTTAAACGTCAAATGTGGGTAATCATATGATGTAGCATACTCTTTTTTTCAGGAATAAAAATGAAACAATAGGTTAGCTGATATAAAATGATTGTGGGTGTCTCAGATAGCCGGTCAAAATTAAATCACTGTAGGATTGAATGAATCAGACTTAAAAGATCTCAAATAGAAAGTAAATAAAAAAAGATATTTAGGAGAAAGATAAATGGTTGCTAACAGGGTCTGGAAAGGGCGATAATGTTATTGAACTTGAACTGGAACTTGTGGTGGCCTGGTGGTAGCGTCCTTGCTTGGTGATTGCCAGACTAGGGTTCGAGTCCCGCTCAAACTCGTTAGGTTTCTCTGGTCATTGCAGTCTCACCTTCCTTGTGAGCTATGGATAGGTGGTTTGGGGGAACCTATAGGTCTATCTGCTGAGTCATCAGCAGACATTGCTTGGGCCTACTTGTTCCTAGCTTGGATGTAATATGGTCAGTCTCTAGGGCATTGTCCTGTTTGATATGGCAATGTCACTTTCCTTTCCTCTGCCGTTCGTGATCGTCATTTAAACCTCTAAATCCTTTGAATGTATGTACAAAAAATTAAAAAAAAATACAAAAGTTATAATGGTTTATGTTGAGTGAAGTATTGTCTATCAAGGTCTGCAGATCTAGGTAATGTGAATGACCCTAGATATCTAAATGCAAAAGTATGTGAAACAAAGCGGATAATACAGAAGTTAAGATGTACAAAGAGTAAGGTA
>NC_090753.1:24166427-24171427 GCF_036898095.1 Palaemon carinicauda | reverse complement strand
TCTTATAGCTCAGGTATTAATATTTTCATATGTAACAGATTTAATGTAATTGCAAACAAGTGAGTTTGGAACTCAAGATGCTTGTGTAGCTTGCCAGTCGTAATATATGTAATATATATTTTGGTTCTCAGTAAACAGGACCATCATATATATATATATATATATATATATATATATATATATATATGTATATATATATATATATATATATATATATATATATATATATATATATATATGAATATTGTGTGTATATATATACATATATATATATATATATATATATATATATATATATATATATATATGCATATTGTATATATATATATATATATATATATATATATATATATATATATATATATATATATATATATATATATATATATATATATGTATGTATGTATGTATATCATATATCTATATGATGATCACGTGGACTGGGAACCAAGATGTATAATATTACATATATTACGACTGGCAAGCTACACAACCCTCTTGACTTACAGTTTCAACTATTTGTTTTTACATTAAATCTGTTACACATGACAATAATAATACCTGGGCCATAAGACAGTTATGTAACTACGAGACAGCCATATATAAAACATTGAGTATCTATCTATCTATCTATCTATCTATCTATCTATCTATCTATCTATATATATATCTATATATATATATATATATATATATATATATATATATATATATATATATATATGTGTGTGTGTGTGTGTGTGTGTGTGTGTGTGTATGTGTGTGTGTGCGTGTGCGCGCGTGGATGAGGCCCTTAAATTTTAAATGTAAAATGTAAAAAAAAAAAAAAAAATTACCAACGCTGTCTTCGCTATTAGTCCTGGAATTACATTCAATAGAAGTGGCAAAGACAAGGAAAGAAAAGAGGTGAAAACATAAACCTCCTTAAATAGAGGTATGTGATAATTTTCCTCAATATCTATCTTAAATAAGAAAGCGACAATATATTTAACTATTTCAGTCTCTATTTGAGAATACGGATTAGTCGAGGCTGTTTTTGTTTCATTCATCATTATGATGTTGGCGAACAATACAGAAATGAGCTTTGAATTTGTACGAAATATAAAATTTTTTGAAAAATTCGTGTTATTCCCATCAATAGATTGCATCATGAGAGAGAGAGAGAGGGAGAGAGAGAGAGAGAGAGAGAGAGAGAGAGAGAGAGAGAGAGAGAGAGAGAGAGAGAGAGAGAGAGAGTATTTGCGAAAGTGGCTATTTCATTTCCCCTCTGTAGACTGACCAAAATTGCCATGAATTAGTAAGTGATTTCGATCGAATTGTGTAATCCATGCAACATTGAGGAACTATTTCTACCTCGACATCTTTACTTGAAATTGATAACAAAGGGATTAAAATAAGAGATACTGAGAAAGCCACGTGTTGTGATGCGAGTGTTTATTCGACGGTTTATTGATTAAAAAATAAGATCCGCCTTAGACTTGACTTGAACTAATTAGTCAGGATTATAGTATCGATGTTGAGTTGGGATTTTCAGGTGAAGATTCATAAACTGAGTTTCAAAATAAATATTATTGCATGAAAGCAACAAAAGATATATTCTCTGTTTAACCTTTAAGGTACCACTCTCTCTCTCTCTCTCTCTCTCTCTCTCTCTCTCTCTCTCTCTCTCTCTCTCTCTCTCTCTCAAGCCGAGTCATATTTGATAATACGTCATCTCTATTTACAAAGCCAATGGGAATATGCTATTATGCTATATCTCTCCGTCTGTCTGTTTCATCATCATCCACATCATCATCTCCTCCTGCGCCTATTGACGCCATTGGCCTCGGTTAGGTTTCGCCAGTCATCTATTTCTTAATCTTTCAAATCAATACTTCTCCAATCATCATCCCCTACTTCACACTTCATAGTCCGCACCCATGTAGGCCTGGGCCATCCAACTCTTCTAGTACCTTTTGGAGCCTTGTTGAGTGTTTGCTGAACTAATCTCTCTTGAGGAATGTGAAGAGCATGCTCAAACCATCTCCATCTTCCCCTCACCATGATCTCATCCACATATAACCATCGGATAATCTCTCTCATAGTTGCATTTCTAACCAGGTCCTGCCATTTAACTCCCAATATTCTTCTGAGGGCTTTGTGCTCTAATATATAAAACCTTTTAGATGATGTTTCCATGTCATACCACGACAAATGTGCATACAGTAACATCGATATCACTAAAATTATATCTACCCAGATTTTTATATGTAACTTGCTATTGTCTGATTTACATATTTCAATCTTTAAATATACTCCAAATTAGAGACCCTGTATTGGAGATCCCAGTTCCTAAATATTTAAATGATTTTACCTTATTAATCATTTCTATTTCCTATGATATTTCATCTTCCATTGCATATTCTGTTCTCATCATCTCTGTCTTCCTTCTACTTATCTGAGTCCATATCAAGACGAGTTTGAAGGAACCGGTATATTTGGAAGAAACTCAAGCATTCTGAAAGAATCAGAAAAGGACACAAATATTTATATTTCCATAAAAAACACGATAGATTATTGTATACGGGGCTGTGATTATTTGGTTTTTGTTAAACTGATAAAACAAAACAAAAACAAAAAAAATTATACATCTCACCAGTATTTATTTCAATTTTTTACATGTTTATGCAAATCAGGAAGGTAAATATTCCGTTTATTACAGTCATTCCCTATTCAATATTATCTAAAACACATCTGTGAAGTCCCTTTTCATGTACTATTGATTACATCGTTAAAAATTATGAAGACGAATACCATTTCCTTCCTATTAATATTTACAATGGATTTCTGAATACTCTTCTCGTAATGCCTTAATTGAGCTCCATTCAGGTCCTATGGAGGAATCACGTGTAACCAGATAACAGCTGGTAATCGTTCATGACATGACTCTATGAATAGTAGAAATCTCTCTCTCTCTCTCTCTCTCTCTCTCTCTATCTCTCTCTCTCTCTCTCTCTCTCTCTCTCTCTCTCTCTCTCTCTCTCAAGTAATACAATTTATTGATAGGAATAACATGAATGAAAAAAAAAATTAAAGGTTGTTTCAGAATTATTCGTCCTTATCTCAATTCACTTTTCACAACCATTGGTAGCATCCGTCTCTATCTATTTAATTTTTCAACTCATCTCCTTTTCATCATCTGCCCATCTTTCCCTAACTGATATTTTCTCTACACTTTGAACCCCAGAAGCTAAATGTTTTTTTTTCTCTGCATTCGTCCAGTTGAATTTCCCCTCAAGTTCTCTTTGACTCGTCGGACAATAATTTTTCCTAACATTCTTATTTTGTTTACTCGTGATACCATTCAAATTCCTTTTAATTATGATAAAAGCAACAATGGATATATTCTTTTTATTACCATCAACAAAACTCTCTCTCTCTCTCTCTCTCTCTCTCTCTCTCTCTCTCTCTCTCTCTCTCTCTCTCTCTCTCTCTCTCTCTCTCTCTCTCTTTCTCTTTATATATATATATATATATATATATATATATATATATATATATATATATATATATGTATGTATATATATATATATATATATATACAGTATATACAGTATATATATATATATATATATATATATATATATATATATATATATATATATACAGTATATATATATATATATATATATATATATATATATATATATATATATACATATATATATATATATATATACATATATATATATACAGTATATATATATATATATATATATATATATATATATATATATATATATATATATATATATATACTGTATATATATATATATATATATATATATATATATATATATATATATATATATATATATATATATATATATATATATATATATATATATTACCATCCCTCAGTATTCTGGCAAATATTATAAACCGTTGACTTTTTCTCTCTACTCATCTTCTGTTTTTCTTTAAGGCTTTCCTATTTGCGACTTCCGTATTGCATTCTTAACGCTTTCTCTCTCTCTCTCTCTCTCTCTCTCTCTCTCTCTCTCTCTCTCTCTCTCTCTCTCTCTCTCTCTCCTCTAATATTCTGGCAAATCTTGTAACCTATCAATTTTTTATCTTCTGTATTGCATTCTCTCTCTCTCTCTCTCTCTCTCTCTCTCTCTCTCTCTCTCTCTCTCTCTCTCTCTCTCTCTCTCTTGCTATTATTTCTTCTTCTAGTATATTTGCAAATAACATAACCTGACAACTTTTTCTCTCCGTTTCCCTCTTATTTTCCTATTATTTTTTAGGCTTTGCTATTTGCAATCTCGTGTATTGTATTCATTACTTTCTCTCTTTCTCCCCTCCTGTTTCTGTATCTGTCTCCCTGTCCTCCCATTACAATCTTAATTTTACAAATGTTATTCTCTATATTTTGCCTTCAACACATTTCCTGGTCGTCAGCGGTATCCCATTTTATTTTATTTCTTTTTTTTTTTTTTTACTCATGATAATCTTGTTCCTCCTTTTCTTCTTCCTCTTTGAATTTATTCTATTCCTAATCCTTCTACTCTTTTCTTCTTCCTACTTCACTTTTCACTTTGTTTTGAAATTCAAGTAAAGTTTTGCGGTTTCAAAAACAAGTTGAAGACTTGAAGGAGTCAGCGACGTTTTCCTTGTGTGAAGAAACGAGGAGATACTCATTCACGAAACATGAGTTAATGAACCACGAACGATGACAGGAGACACAGGGATTTCAAAACATAAATAAATATAAAAACAGTGCTAGAAGGTTTGCACAAAAATAAACAATAAATATACGTTACTTCAAATTAAAATGAGAGGCAAATGAAAAAGGGGAGTCCTGGAGTATTAAAACTTTCTGGCATTAGGCTAAAATATCATGGAAATGTTAAACCTTATGCTTTGATCAAGTGAATAATCAACATTTTTTCCTGCGCATTCGGGGATTTCAGATTAAACACAATACATAAAAAAAAATAATGCAATGGATATTTTCTTTA
>NC_090753.1:24158927-24161427 GCF_036898095.1 Palaemon carinicauda | reverse complement strand
TCTCCGTGAATAATTGCATGATCATGTCAACTGTTGAATCTTTGAAGGATCTTAGGAATATTTCTATTTCATTTTAGAAAATATTACGTAAGAAATAATAAAACTTGCTGTTTTAGGTCTCGTTACTTGCAGTCTTTATATTACTTAATCTGTAAGTTTCCATTAAAACCTTAGTCTTTTTTTCGTAATATCAGGAATTGAATATCCATATCTATAAGCCAAGTGGCCAAGTGGTAAGTCACTGTCTCTACAAGTTTGCCGGACCAGGGTTCGACTCCCGGCCAGTCACATGCTCTTTTCTTTCTGTGATTTCACCTGGGGCTCTGATCCAGAGGTCGTTAAGAGAATCCAGACATTAATTCTTAAAAAATATCTGGCTTATTTGAATATATATATATATATATATATATATATATATATATATATATATATATATATATATATATATATATATATATGTTACAGGCAATCTGTGTAACTGAATAAAAGTTTTAGGCATTTCGTGATATGACTGATTCACTTAGGGATTTGGCGAAATAACTAAAATTTCCAGTTATCACGCGAAATCACTTAAATTTAGCAGTTCTTATTACACACTTTGCCTAATAGAATTCGGGCAAACCAAGTAATTCTGGTATTTGTTTGTAAACACCACTTTTATGTGATATTAAGTGTATGTGGGTGTTGACACCGGATTCTTATACACTGAAAGTTTATTTTGAATATTTGTTATAGTTAGTCTTTAGTTTTATATATCTGTTAAACATTAACATATAATTTTTATATATTTCATTTCTATTTAAATTGTAGCCAGAGCTGTTTTAAGCACAGGTGTTCAATTTGAATTTAACCTGAGAAGTTGGTTCCACTTTGTTTGAAATGGCCCCTTTCCTTGATTTCTTTTAACTATGGGAGCAGGCAAGTACTCTGATCAATATAAGCAGTTTTAGAAACATGCATGACAAACTAATTTAAAGACGATGTCAGAGATGAATATCTAGATCCGTAATTACAATTTTATTAGACTGTAAGTTCCTGTCCAATGAATTGTGATGAGAATCAGCAGCTGGAGACCAGACAGGAGAACAATATCCGGAACAAGTTAGAATTAAAGAATTAAAACACTTGTTCATAATACATTGGTCCCCAAAATTCCTTGGAGACTTTATCAATAAGCTAGTTATTTGTGCAATTGAAGAATACACAGTCGTAATGTATTTTTCGGAAGCAAATTTGCTTTCGAGAATCTCACCTGAAATTCTAAAAGTCATATAAATTTGAAAAAAACATCATCAATACTGAGATCCGGATGTCGAGGACCCACTGTCTTTAACCTACTTTCAATCACACTTTAAGTTTTGTTAGGATTCAACTTCATATCCCATAATTTGCACCATGCACCAATTATAGTTAGATCTCTATAGAGGGATTCAGCAACCCAAGATCTACATTCAAGGGGTGAAATTGATGCAAAGATAGTAGCAACATCTGCATATGCAACAAGTTTCCATTCTAGGCCAAACCACATGTCATGTGTATATAGTATGAAAAGTAATAAGCAAAGAACACTACCCTGAGGAACACCAGATATCAGATTCCTATACTCACTATGGTGCCCATCAACAACAACTCTTTGCGATCTATCACTTAAAAACTCGATAATGATTTTAAGAAACGACCCACCCACTCCCAACTGTTAGAGTTTGAAAACCAGGGCCTCATGATTAACCTAGTTAATGGCAGCACTAAAATCAAGGTCAATCAAATTGACTTCCTGGACGCAATCACTGGATTTCTATAGAACATTGGAGATTTTAAAAAGGACATCACATGCTCCAATGCCTTTACGGGGGAACAAATGATTACCTTCAGCAAACCTACAAAGACGTTTCGCCAAAGGACGTTCAAAAACTTTAGATAATAGGGGGTTTGTGGAAATTGGGCGGTAATTACTCGGACTTGAGCTACCACAAGCACATTTACATAGTGGAGTAATATCACCAATTCTCCAACAAGTGCTAAAAGCTCATCTTCTGGTGACGAGCAAAGAAATGTGCAGTTTTTATATAAAACAAAGGAAAACTACCATTCGGGTCTACACCTCGGTAAGCATCAAGGTCAATCAAGAGAGCTTCAATTTCCCGAGATCGAAAAGTAAAACTAGTTAGTTTAGTCTCAGGTAAACAGGAATGAGGAAGTTCAAGTTTCTCATTAGTCTGCTTACTGTCAAACTCATCAGCCAAAAGGGTTGCCTTTTCCTTTGGACAGTGAGTGATAGAGCCATCTGGTTCAGATAAATGAGGAACTGTTGCATGTACATAAAAGAGTGCAGATTTAAAGGTAGTCCACCACTTAAGCTCCTGGGTTGTACCTAAAGGCTTCTTATATGGTTAAATTGCAATCCTTTTCAATTGAATCATAAACTTTCTGTGTAAAAGCCCTAAGCTGAGTATAGTTTTTGAGGTCAAATCTAATATGATAGGCCTCATGTTTTTCCAAA
>NC_090753.1:24136427-24151427 GCF_036898095.1 Palaemon carinicauda | reverse complement strand
TATATGTATATATGTATATGTATATATATACATATATATATATATATATATATATATATATATATATATATATATATATATATATATACATATATATATATATTTATATATGTATATATATATATATATATATATATATATATATATATATATATATATATATATATGTAATAGTTAGAATAGTAATATTACATGTTTAAAACAAATGACGTAATATGTCATGTTGGTTGGAAGAGCTAACCGTGAGATTTGCTATGGTCAACTCAAATTGTAAGCAGGATGTAAGATGCTGAGTTGCCATTCTTTCTTAGTGTCAACACATTGTCTCTTCGTGTGAAAGTTTGTGACGTCACCGGATGCAGGTGTCATCCGATTCCGTCACTTAGCCAAATTAAAGCAAGTGTACGATATTTGGGATATCAGTAATTTATTCAGTTCATATCTAAACTTCACCAGAATTGGTCATGTGGACCAACACAGCTTCCTCCAGTGATGGAGATGTTTAACTCAGTTGTTTATTCACAATAAAACTTAAAAACCACTAAGATGTGTTCAATAAACCATTTAAATACATCTGAAAACAACTCATACTCAAATGTGTGCTTAAGACAGTAGCACACCAATAAATGGTGGCAGCGGTGGGATTGACTGTGTATTTCTAGGATATTGTTGTGTCTTACGCGCGTAACATTGACTATAAGAATGTGATCCTGTGTTGTGAACTGAACAAAATTTCGTTCTACAGTCTGCGCTTATGTGACCTTGACGTTTGCAGTTGTAACACGTCACTCCCGCTACTGGATTATTAATTACGTTCACTGTTTGTGGTTTTGTTTCATTCTTAGCAAAAACTTGAGTTAACACGGGATCGAGATCTGGACACTTGGACATGTGTTTCTTTATCTGTTTATAGACATCCAATTCCGTACTTGCAGGCATTAACTTCTTATCAAAGCACCGCACTAAAGCTTCAGGCAACATAAGTGTCATGCAAGTTAAATACATTAATCGTAAAAAATCTTTCACGGAGATATTATCGTTAGTAACCCAAGTGGAATTACCTAAAATGTCCTGATATTCGTTAAGCCTATCAGCTATGAGAGCTGCTCTCTCAACAACATTAAGCCGATTCATAGTGGCTTGATTAAGTGTATTTCGTAACGTTAACACTACATCCAAAGCTTCCTCACCCCCATAGATCGCGCGTAACCTAACTTTGAAATCATCCCAAGTAACTGCTTCCTGAAATGAAACACCTCTTAAATACGCACTCGCATCCCCCTTAGAAAAATCTATAAAACTTTTAGCTTCTTGTAATTGTACAAAAGGATCTACGATTTGTTTGGCATTTAAATGGGCATCAACGGATGAAATCCATGACTCCACATTTTGTGGCAAGAACCCGTTGACACGGCCTTGAAAAGGAAGGATTGCTGACCTGGCATTTACAAGCGTCACAATTGGAGGAGGATTAGCCTGGCCTACACCACTAGGTCCAGGGGTAGGGCTGACAGGAGGAGCCATGACTGCTGTATTCTTTTTTTTTTCTATCTCTTTGACCCCTTTCAATCCTATCAAAATATCTATATGAGTACAGACGCCCACTGCGTAAACGCATATGTATAATAAAATTCTCCCAACAATGTTACTAATCCCAATACATTTCCCCCCAAGAGTTTATGAAAGAAAAAGGAATTAGCACAAAGAAAGAAAAATTCTAAATGAGAATTCGGAGTTTCTTATAACAAAGTTTAGGAATTCACTCACCCCAGTAATAATTGACTAACGACTTGTGATAACTACACTTCACTGCCCAAACTGAAATGAATACAAAATCTCTGTACTTAGCTTTATATGAAGTCGACTCGTCGTCTCTCTCTCTCTCTCTCTCTTGATGTTTTGTTAGCGATGTCTCGTTCTAGTTTCTTGTTGTTTGTAGTTCTTCCTGGATATGTCTTGCAATAGTTGAACGCCAGTCCTTGGGTTTCCTAGGATGTTGATTTGAAGATTCACTTTGTATACTAACATATGTTGGTGTTAGCATTTCCGTTGGACTTAGTCAAAATTGTAGATTCTTGTAGATAGTTTTGAGTTCTTGAAGATCTTTATCAGGTATTACAGCTTTTATTTTGAAGTCTTGAAGATCATTCTCTGGTTTTACAGCTTTTATGTTGAAGTCTTGAAGATATATCTCTGGTTTTACAGCTATCTATTTTGAAGTCTTGAAGATATTTCTCTAATTCTTAGAGTTTAATCGCTGTCTTAGAGTTTAACCGCTGTCTTTAAGTTTAATCGCTGCCACCATTTATTGGTGTGCTACTGTCTTAAGCACACATTTGAGTATGAGTTGTTTTCAGATGTATTTAAATGGTTTATTGAACACATCTTAGTGGTTTTTAAGTTTTATTGTGAATAAACAACTGAGTTAAACATCTCCATCACTGGAGGAAGCTGTGTTGGTCCACATGACCAATTCTGGTGAAGTTTAGATATGAACTGAATAAATTACTGATATCCCAAATATATTAATTCTGTTTTGAAAAATTCACACTTACTAATCTTTACCCTTAAGTTATGTTGTCTTAATCTCTGTAGTACTAGTTCTAACTTACGTAGATGTTCCTCTAAGGTGTTGGAAAAGATTACAAGATCATCCATATAGGCATGCAATATATCCCCTAACAAGTCTCCAAACACTATGTTAATCATTCTTGTGAATGTTATAGGAGCACAACGTAAACCAAAAGGCATCCGTAAAAATTCATAATGTCCCCTGGCTGTGCTGAAGGCTGTGTATGGGATACTATCTTCTTCTAATGATATCTGGTGAAAGCCTTTAAGTAAGTCCAAACTGGTAAAATATTTATTCTGACCTAACAAAGACAAAATATCGTCAGTACATGGCACTGGGAATCGATCAGGGATCGTTTCCTCGTTTAGACGACGAAAGTCGACGCAGATACGCCATGTTCGATCTTTTTTCGGTACAACTATTAAAGGAAAATTATAAGGGCTATTTGATTTTCTAATGACTCCTTCCTCTAACATTTTACCTACTTCATCATTTATTTCATTCTGGAATTTCATAGGGAGTCTGTACGAGGGTACATATATAATTTTCTGTTTGTCTTTTAACCTTATTTGATGCTCGATCACATCTGTTTTTCCTAAGGATCCATCTGTAGTGGAAAAGACATCTGTATATTTTTTTAAAAGTTCAAAAATTTTCTGCTGAATTTCTTCATCTTGAATGTCCTTACTGATTTTATTTTTAATAGATCGTAAAAGGGATTCATCCGCAACTGATTGAGAGTGATTGATTTCAGCAACGGTAAGAATACGATGTTTATAAACTTCTACATCCAAGATATGTTGATTTCTGTGAATTACTAAAGTGTTATTTAAATGATTACAGACTTCGATATTACATTGCTGATGTGAGCCTACTGTATAAATAGCTTGAGTGACAGACAATCCGTTGGTTTTCAAAGTATCGGAAAGGATTAATATTTCAGATCCCGGTAGTGTTTTCTTTATTTGCACTATTAAATTCGAAGGTATGTTTGGTTCGATATATTGCGTGCAAGATGATATTACGGGTGAACGAGAATTTTGCTGGGTCGCGTATATTATTTCTTTATTAGTGAGACAAGTTATTGGTTCTTCAACGTACGTTACGGTTACATTTGTCGTCTCCTTTTTATCCAAAACTGACTTTAAAGCATTAGAAGACTTATAGAATTTCCCTTTGATATACACGCCGTGCTTTGCAGGAGCTAAGATAATGTTTTGATTTCCCATAGATGGGTATCCTATAATTACAGCTGGATACATATTAATGTTTTTCACAACAACAAATGTATCGGCAAACGTGCGATTACCGACTCTGAACTGAACATGAGTTATGCCTATGACGTTTAATTCATTATTTCCTATACCTGAAAGTCTGATTCCTGATTTTTCAATCGGAAAGTTCGAAAACAACAAATGATGCGTCTTCAAATCCATAATATTACGTGGACTACCAGAGTCAAAAAATAACGTAAAGGATTTGTGTTCTAAATTTACAGCATATAAGGTTGGCCGTAACTCATTTTGGCTTATTATTGTATGAATACGTTGCAAATCTACGGGAGCATGCAAGTTTAGGTTTAGGACTTTCCAATCGTCTTAAAATTAGTTATCAAAATAAGAAAATTGAGTTCTTGACTCATAAAGATGAATTGATTATGTCAGAACTAAGGGATCAGTTAGCTTCAATCAATAAAATTATGGATTTGTTAAATGAACATTCAGATAATATCGTTCAAATTATGGAAGTACAGGATTTGTTAGCAACATTAACGTATTATGATTCAAAGATAGATCACATACATAACAGAATTGCACATTTCATTGAGAAATCCAAGGATTATGTAGAAGCTATCACGTTAGCAACTAAAGGTGTATTGTCGCCCCATTTGTTGCCTATACGTTACTTAAAATTAGTTCTGGAGAACACTAGGGATAAACTAGGCTATGTTCCTTTGTTAGACGAACATAGGTTAGAATTTTATTACAGCCTAATTACAGTAAACGTAGATAATAACAAGATTAGGATTACAATTCCCTTTGATTCTTCTGATGCCTGGCAATCTTACAGGATATCACCATTTCCGACTTTCATGACGAATCACTCAAATCCAGTAATATCCAGTTTGACAGGACACGTATTGATTTCCCCAGACAAGGAAACATATACGGTCATTAAAGACTTAAATCAATTAACTCACTGTTCAGACGCAATGGATAGAAAAATATGTACAGCTGACTCATTTGAATTCCGTAAAAACTTGATGGATTCATGCGAGTTAGGTATAGTGCTAGACGGTGCTCTCTCCCATACAAGTGAAAATTGTCTGGATAGGCTTTATCCCTTTGACAATAAAGAATTCAATTGCAGACTAAATAATGGCTCGTGGATACGATACGACAAGGACGGCTTCAATGTATCATGCCCTGACGGATCCACATCCTTCAACAACATCTTCGTCGCAGCAGATGGCTGTATCGGGACTTCCCCGAATTCCATGGTGACTGGCCTACGGACAATCATCAGAGAACGAGCTTACTTCGCGAACTTCACGTGGACCTCTACAATGCCCGCACTTCCTCTCCCCTATAAAGGAAGTGTGGCAAAACGCTTAATGAAACTTACCGAAAAGGACCACCTGTCACCGACTTACAAAGAGATTCTTCACCCTACATTACTGGCTAGTTTTTGTGTAACGGTGTTAATTTTTATCGCCGTGAACATCCTTGTTTGGCGTAGGTTACGGCACAGCAAGCAGCTACAAAGGAACGAGTTGAATAGCCCTGACAATACCCCCTACCTGATCCAATTCAAAGCTGTATGAGTGGCCACCTCATTCGCTAAGGGAGTAATTTGTCAGGATGATGTTTGTATGAAAAGCTGATTAGTACGCTAGTAATATGTAATTAAAGAAATTCTCTACATTTGCATTGTTAAAAATACATTTAAAATAACATTTAAAAAAAATAAATAAAATAAAAAAGGATATAAATCATTTTTTTCTCTCGGCATCTAATAAAAATATATAAGCCGGAATGTTAAAAAAGAAAAGAGAAAAAAAAAAAAAAAAAAAAATATATAAGATATATAACAGAATCTATGGGCATCTAATAAAATGTATCAGCCCTATATATAAATATATATATATATATATATATATATATATATATATGTACGTACCAGGAATTCGTATTTGTGCACTAAAAATTGAGTATCTTGTTTCTGACAAAGGTAACAATTATTCTTTATCAAGTTACCGAATCATTTGTAAGTCAGAATTTATTTTGTTTTTTGGTACCATGTAATCATTTGCTAGCAATGTACCATATATAAGATCTTGGTTTTATCATGCATTTTTCTTTTTGCTTTGGTAATATCTTTTTTGTATGCATTATTGTATTATTTTTTGATGTGCCTATTTGGACATTCGTCCTCAGTTGGATATAGCTAATGTTAAACAATGAATAATACGTATGTCCAGTCACACCTAATAACCATGTTTCGGCTTGTTGTTAAATTTTTGTAAAAAAAAATTGAGATAGCTGGCCGAGCTTATGTAATAGTTAGAATAGTAATATTACATGTTTAAAACAAATGACGTAATATGTCATGTTGGTTGGAAGAGCTAACCGTGAGATTTGCTATGGTCAACTCAAATTGTAAGCAGGATGTAAGATGCTGAGTTGCCATTCTTTCTTAGTGTCAACACATTGTCTCTTCGTGTGAAAGTTTGTGACGTCACCGGATGCAGGTGTCTTCCGATTCCGTCACTTAGCCAAATTAAAGCAAGTGTACGATATTTGGGATATCAGTAATTTATTCAGTTCATATCTAAACTTCACCAGAATTGGTCATGTGGACCAACACAGCTTCCTCCAGTGATGGAGATGTTTAACTCAGTTGTTTATTCACAATAAAACTTAAAAACCACTAAGATGTGTTCAATAAACCATTTAAATACATCTGAAAACAACTCATACTCAAATGTGTGCTTAAGACAGTAGCACACCAATATATATAGATATATTGACACACGTATATATATAAATATATATATATATATATATATATATATATATATATATATATATATATATATATATATTATATATATATATATATATATATATATATATATATATATATATATATATATATATATATATATATATATATATATATATGTATATATATAAAGAGAGAGAGAGAGAGGAGAGAGAGAGAGAGAGAGAGAGAGAGAGAGAGAGAGAGAGAGAGAGAGAGAGATCTAATGACTCTGCTTGTAGAAAGGTGTATCTCTTGGAGGGTTTGTACTTCTTATTTCTAAACAAATTCTTGGAGTGGGGCTGCAAGCCATACTCCACTCTGTTATGGTAACCATTTAAATGTTTAATGGTCACTTATGAATGGCAGAGGGATCGGGTAGTGATAATGCCCTAGGAAGCAGGACAATGCCCCACAAATTGACCATATATGCATATGATCAGCGCACAAGACCCAACCTCAACCAAGCTTTGTCACTACAAGAAACTATTGAACATGAGTTGATTTTAAACGCCAGTCCGGTAGATTACCAGGCACGGACGTTTCCAATAGGCCACCAAACCTTAATTTCCAGCTATATGGGCTATGGAGCGATATAAGAAGGTCGAACATGGACCAAATCGCCATATTCATATTATATACTGACAGTGTAATGGATATAATTTACTTTCATCAATAAGACTCATGACGCTTGTTCAATTATACTTTGAAAAAAAAACAAACTTTTTTTACCTTTTTTATCCAAAGGCAATTGGGCTTATTTGTACAGTAAGGGGCTCCACAAAATTTTTTTCTTTATAAATGTGTAAATTACCAATGATATGTTATAAATATATATATATATATATATATATATATATATATATATATATATATATATATATATATATATATATATATATATATATATTTTTGGGCTCAAGCCATGTCGTCCTGATGGAAGTTCCTATAGGGTAGCTTCCTAGGGTATATTACAACTACGGCGATATTCCCAGAGAATTTACCTTAAGGTACCAGAATTCTAACTCCTGGAGCGAGTATCCCTCGTGAAAGGGATATCGCGACATATCAGAGGACACGCCACATGGCAATCTACATCCTGGACAGAGATTTCGTCTCGTAGGAGGTGATTGGCGAGATACGAATTCGGGAAAGAAAAAGGGGAGCCGCTCCCAAGGCTTCCCTATCCTCCGATTCGTATGCGTGCCTGGCGCCAATCCTGGCTCCATCTGTATTCCTTTTTGCGTAGCTTAACAACTCGGTGTTTTTTCCTGTTTTTCTCGCAAATCTTGGATTTATTCGACTTTTCATGGCTTCTCCGTCTTCGTCGGCCTCTGATAAGTTGAGTATAGTGTCTTTTATGTATAAATGTAGGCTCTTGGTAAAATTTTGAGTGATTAATAGGATTAATCTTTGATACAAGAGCCGTAGCCTACCAGAGGCGTCTTGGACGCTGTCGCTCGCTAGGTATAAATTAGTTAGTCAGAGCGACATTCCTGGTTGTTTTGCTTTAATAAATTTTAGCTATTTAGCATTACATAGGATTTCCTTTCGTGCTTAGTATTATTTGGCGAAGTCTACGCTAGGCCATGTAGCCTAGTCGTTTGGTCCTAGTACTTCATGCATGATTATGGTTTTTCCGAGTGTAATTAAAATTTTATTGAAGCTTTAGGCTATATTTTATACATTTTAGACTGTGTGGAATATTTCCAAGATAGTATACGAGTGAGTTTCGGTGAATTAGGTAATCGATTCTCTTGGTGCCTAGGCTAGTTGCTTATGGAGCCTTAGTATACTTTATCATACTCCCCGGTTGCTTTCTTTTCTTCGGTGAAGGTATGCAATCACTTTCCCTCTGTTTAAGCTTTGGGCTTATCCCTAAGTGGTTTTTTCCGAATTTATTTTCGATAAAACTATACTAGGGTGTTACTGTACCTTCCTGTTCCTGTAGTTATGGTTCAAGAGGGACAGAACAACAGAGTTTTTAGTCTGAGTCTGTGTTGTCTGGCTTGGGGCTGAGTCCCCCTCGCTGACCTAACACATACAAAGGGAGCTTAGCTCCCTTAGGTCACTACCGAAGGTTTCTGTGGATATGATTCCTTCTTTTGTGATCTACCAGACTAGTCCTTGTTGCTGTTCTCGGGGGAGGATAAGTTCTTCCCTTGGGAGTAGCAACGCCTTCCTTACTTTGGTGCTCTGGGAGCTGGCAAGTATTGCTGGCCTTTCCCCTTAGATCTCCCTTAGGCTAAGATAAGTTTCTTGGCTGCGGGTGATCTGTCACTAAAGCAAGGTTGGCAGGACCCTCTTGTCCCTTCCCCCTCTTTCTTCGTAATGGCCGAGCCATTACTGTACTGTACGTCGTTCTACATCTGGACCTAGTATAGGTTAGGATGTGGAATTGACTCAGCCCCTTGCCAGCCGGCAGAGCTGCTGGCCGGTAGGGGTCTTACTGTACTGTACGTCGTTCTACATCTGGACCTAGTATAGGTTAGGATGTGGAATTGACTCAGCCCCTTGCCGGCCGGCAGAGCTGCTGGCCAGCAAGGGTCTTATGTTTTCGAGTGCTGCCCGGACCTCTCACTTGGTCCCTCATTCATGCCTGCCGGCAGAGCCGGACGGCATTGGTCAAGGAAGCCTGAATTAGTTTCTCCCCTTCCTTATATGCACTCTTTCGGTTGCCGGGCTTGGAGGTTGTGTACACTCTTATCCCGGCATCCATTCTATTTTTCTTCTAGTGCTGGGTACTACCTTGTGTAGTTGCTGGCCGGCAGCCATTGCCGGCCAACATTGGCTGTTACCGGCCGGCAGTTGCTGCCGACCGGCACATGCATTTGAACCAGAGTGCTGCCACCTTATAGCTGTTAAGTAGTATACTTTAAAGCTAGTTGTGGTGTGTGCCGGCCGGCAAAGGCAGGCCGGCACACATCCCTCTATACTGTACTAGTATTCTTCAGTATAACATATACAGTAAGAAGAAAACTATGGTAAGGGTTTTGGTACAGCACTGTGTCTTCTAACACTATTGTTTTTTCTTGCACATCCCTTTGCTGTTGCCCTACAGATAGGAAGCTGAGTTCTTTCCTGTCTATTATCCAGGATTTTAAAATCATTGCTTAGGTGTGAGCTCCACCTGTTTCCTCTGGAAACCTTGCATTGGTTACTCTAGAAGAGATAAACCATTTTGATTTTATTATCTGGAAGGCTGCAACAAAGGGTTGTGAGGGAAACACAAGTGTGTGTCTTTCCTTTCTGAATTGTTATGCTATACTATGCATATCCAGTGATACATAGTTCATTTGATACTCATGGAAATTTCTTCTCTTTACAGAAGGACATTCCGAAGTGGGAAAGTGCTTTCTGCAATGTCAGCAGCAAGAACCTCTGCGGACATGAGTTTTGTAGGAGACACGCAGCATACGCTGTCTCCAAGGATGATCTCATGTATTGGGACCCTCAGGTATGTACTGTGTGCACTAACCTGATTACTGAGACCTTTAAATAGCTAGGAAGAAGCTTCGTACCTGGGTAAGGAACTTCCAAAAGAACACTTCTGGCCCTTATCTTCCAAGGGAGAAGATGAGGGCGTATCTTTTCCCTAAGGCATCAGCTGATGCAGTGATTCCCCAGCCTCAAGAGGAGATCCCCTAAGTTCAGATCCAGGTGGATGCTGAAGTCGCGGTCGCGATGCAAGACATCCAGTTAGATGACAGGATGTCTGATGTGGACGGGTGTCAGGAGGAAGACCTCCTGGCAGAAGCCCAGGATGAAGTTCAAGCCCCAGACGTTGTAGAGGTAGACGTCGACGAGGTGTCGGCTACTCCGGTTCAGATTCCGGAGCCTATTCCCTCTACATCGGCCGGTCTCCCAGTAGAGCTGGGACAGGCCCTCTCTTCTATTGTTGGAATGATCCAACAAATGCAGAAGGAGAATCAGGAGAAGGCGGCTGCAATGGAACTGCGAATGCAGTGCCTTGCAGAATCACATGGGCCCCAGAAAAAGCTCAATGTGAAAGACCTTCCCTTGTGCTCAGATGCTAACCCATGGAGGTATGCTGAGCACATGCCGATGACGACTGGAAAGATCGTCATCTCGGATAAGCTGGGCTCAGTTCCCCTGGAGGAGGTGGAATTCTGGCCCAGCTAGGCATCATATCCGGACTGTTATGTCCGGCTGAAGAAGGAACCAGCTTCAAAGGAGGAGACAGAGCCGAAGGAGGTCATAGTGATGGACCATGCTAAGGCTCAAGCTCTACTTTCATCCTCGATGAAAGAGAGGGGCTTCTCTAACTCAAAGGTAGCCGCATTGAATAGGAAGCTCCCTTCCTTTGTGTCCTCGCCTACTAGAGCCTTCCCCTTTTTACAGAAAGGGTTTCTGGCTGTACTAAAAGCAGTCGAGGCCGGCAAGTCTTGCCCCTCCCTAGAGGAGTGTAAACCCTTGTCGCTGGCCCTGCCTATGGACCACAAAGACTGGAAGGACGTCCATCTTACGTTCTCAGTGGGAAAGTTGGAGGCTGATATTGCCGGACGTCAGTTCGGCAAGGACCTCCTTAAGCTGTCTGACTTTCTTTTGCGAAGTGAGTTCGATACAAAAGAAAGACTGACTGCCTCAATGTCTCTTCAGACTACTCTCGAGACGATGGCAAGTGACCCCAAGGTCCATGTAATGTTCATGGTAGTGGCCAAGCCTCATCTGGCCACAGTGACGAAGGACCTTTATGGCTTCGTCAAGGCAAGGAGAGCTTGTAGGGAGTTCGTGTTTACCTCGGCTACGGTGAGGCACGAGCCAAAGAAACTAATCTCCTCCAACATTTGGGAAAAAGACCTTTTCCCTACCGACTTGGTCAAAGAAGTTGTTGATAAGGCCGCCTTGGAGAATAGAAACCTTCTCCAGAAGTGGGGCCTGGCTATCAAAAGAAAGTCTTCCCCGGATGAGGGTCCTCAACCAAAGAGGAAGACTATGAGGACTAGGCTACCGTCTCGGCCAGCCAAGCCTCTTAGACAGCAACAGCAACTGCAATTGCCATTGCCCCCAGTGCCCCAGATCGTGGCACAAACCCCGACCACCTTTCAGTGGGTACCCCAGGCCGTGTCGACACAGTCCACGGCATTCACCCCAGCGTTTGAAGGGCAGTCTACTTCCTTTCGAGCAAAGCCTAGAGGAGCAGCCAGAGGCTCGTCTAGACGCCCCTCAAGGGGAAGGGGATTCAGGGGTGGTCGTGGTCAGGAAGGCAAGACCTCAGGACGGCAGTCCAAGTGAGGTGATACCGGTAGGAGGGAGACTTCTGAAATTTCGGGATCGGTGGACCTTCGATCCCTGGGCCCACAGCCTACTCAAGAATGGACTGGGTGGGAGCTGATATAGCACTCCACCCCCGTGCCTTCGGTTTTTCCAACACTCCACCCCCGTTATGGAGGAGTACGTTCAAGAACTGTTGGAGAAAAAAGGTGATCCGAAGGGTGAAGCCCATCAATTTCTAAGGGAGGCTGTTTTGTGTTCCCAAGAAAGACTCGGAAAAGCTCAGAGTCATTCTGGACTTGTCGCCACTCAACAAGTTCATAGTGAATTGCAAATCCAAAATGCTAACACTGCAACACATAAGGACCTTACTGCCCAAGAGGGCATATTCCGTCTCTATAGACTTGTCAGACGCCTATTGGCACATTCCAATTAGCCATCGACTCTCCCCCTACCTAGGGTTCAGGCTACAACGAAGACTATACGCCTTCGGAGCCATGCCATTCGGGCTAAACATAGCCCCAAGGATTTTTACGAAGCTTGCGAGCGTAGCTCTCAAACAATTACGCCTAAAGGGAATTCTGGTAGTAGCCTACCTGGACGACTGGTTGGTGTGGGCAGCATCCGAGACAGAATGCTTGCAAGTTTCCAGTCAAGTGATCCAGTTCCTAGAGTACCTAGGCTTCAAGATCAACAGAAAAAGTCTCGACTTTCTCCATCTCAAAAGTTCCAGTGGCTGGGAATCCACTGGGACCTTTTGTCACACCGTTTCTCCACCCCGGCGAAGAAAAGGAAGGAGATAGCGGGTTCTGTCAAGAGACTTCAAGATTCCGAAAGGATATCAAGACACGAGCAGGAGAGAGTACTGCGCTCTCTCCAGTTTGCTTCGGTGACAGACCCAGTGCTAAGAGCACAGCTAAAGGATGCAATCGGAGTTTGGAGAAGTTATGCATCAAACGCGTGAAGAGATCTGAGAAGACCAGTTCCGCTTCGGTTACGTACTCTTCTCAGGCCTTGGTCCCAAGCCAGACATCTAAAGAAGTCGGTTCTTCTTCAGCCACCTCCCCCGCCGGTGATGATTCACTCAGACGCCTCGAAGGAGGGATGGGGAGGTCACTCTCATCGGAAAAAAGTCCAGGGGACTTGGTCCAAGCTATTCAAGACCTTTCACATAAAACTTTCTAGAAGCCAGGGCAGTGCTCCTTACCTTAAAGAAAGTCTCCCCGCGTCACTCGATCCACATAAGGTGGTGATACACAGCGAGGTAGTTGTGAGATACTTGAATCGACAAGGATCGAGGTCACCACCTCTCAACCAGGTGATGTTGGCTGTCTTCCGATTGGCGGAAAAGAAGAAGTGGTACCTGTCGGCAGTTCACCTTCAAGGAGTCCGCAATGTGACAGCGGACGCTCTATCCAGGTTCACACCGATAGAGTCGGAATGGTCCTTAGACGCAGGATCATTCTCCTTCATTCTGAATCAGTCCCAGAACTGCAGATAGACCTCTTTGCGACGAAAGACAACAAGAAGTTGCCCCTGTACGTGCCCCGTACGAGGACCCCTTAGCGGAAGCAGTGGACGCGATGTCCCTCGACTGGAACAGATGGTCCAAGATTTATCTGTTCCCTCCTCACAACCTTCTGTTGAGGGTCCTCAACAAACTGAGATCCTTCAAAGGGTAGCGGCAATAGTGGCCCACAAGTGGCCGAACAGCGTGTGGTTCCTCCTGGCATTGGAACTGTAGCTGAAGTTTGTACCACTACCAGATCCAGTTCTGACCCAGCGAGTCCAGAAGTCAACTGTCTGCGCTTCATTACAGAAAACCCGGACCCTGCAGCTCATGATTTTCTCTCCCTAGCGGTGAGAAAGCGTTTCGGGATTTTGAAAGCCAGTATAGACTTCCTTGAGGAATATAAGTGCAAATCTACTAGAAGGCAATATGAGTCATCTTGGAGAAAATGGGTGGCCTTTTGTCAAGGCGAAGAATCCGCAGGAGATCTTGACAGACTTCTGCTTATCTTTCTTCTCCACCTCCATGGTCAAGGGTTGGCAGCGAACACGATTTCAGCGTGTAAGTGTGCTTTGACAAGACCCATTCTATATGCCTTCCAGGTCGACCTAGGTAACGAGATCTTTAATAAAGTCCCGAAAGCCTGTGCTAGGCTCAGACCTTCAGCACCTCCAAAGCCCATTTCATGGTCTTTAGACAAGTTCTTCATTTCGCTTCTCTGTTGAGCAATGAAGAGTGTGCGTTAAAGGATTTGACACAAAAAGTTATTTTCCTATTTTGCACTCGCGTCCGGGGCCAGGGTTAGTGAGATTGTAGCCTCTCGAGAGAGGCAGGTCGTGTTCAGTTCCTGGATGGGGGAGAACTGAACCTGTTTCCGGATCCTACGTTTCTCGCCAAGAATGAGTTACCCACCAACAGGTGGGGTCCCTGGAGAATCTGCCCTCTGAAAGAAGATGCATCCCTATGTCCAGTAGAATGCCTAAAGGTCTATCTTCATAGAACTTCAGACTTCAAGGGTGGTCAACTATTCAGGGGAGAAACATCAGGCTCAAATTTATCTCTGAATCAACTCAGAGCGAAAATCACATATTTTATTCGCAGAGCGGATCCTGACAATACACCCGCAGGTCACGATCCGAGGAAAGTTGCCTCATTCTTAAATTTCTTTAACTGTATGGATTTTGAACATCTCCGTTCATACACTGGCTGGAAGTCTTCCAGAGTGTTCTTTCGCCACTATGCGAAGCAAGTAGAGGAACTAAAAGAGATCTGTGGTAGCAGTGGGTCGCGGTGTTAACCCTACTGTTTAACTCTGCGAGGAACAGTGGTCTTAATTGGATCGATTAATTCCAGGGTGAGTGTGTAGTTACATACTGTACTACAAACTAAGTGAGGGCACTGGGTTGCCCATCCAGACTGTTCCATTTCCGAAGGTGAACATAGCATAAGTGCAGACATGTGTGCCGAGCGTTTCTAACGCTAATGTCATTGATTTGTAATACAGGCTTTTATGACTTTGATACCTCGGTATCTTAAAAGTGGCATCTAATGTTTTTTCTTTCAGACAAACAAGCTCTGTTTACTATCATACTTATGCTTAAAGTTTTGGGTTATCCTCTTCTTATGTATATATATATAT
>NC_090753.1:24113927-24131427 GCF_036898095.1 Palaemon carinicauda | reverse complement strand
CTTCTGAAAATCAGGGAAAGTCAAAATGGGGTTAGTAATTAATACTGATTTAAGTTAAGTTTATTAAAAGATTCTTCACACTGATCCGACCACCAGAACTTTTTCCCTTTTTCTAATAAACTAGTAGGAGGCTGAGAAAGATATGAAAAATTACGCACAAATCTGCGGTAATAACCCGTCATACCCAGCACTCTTCTTACCTCTCTAACATTACCAGACCTTTTCAAATTTATAATGGGCTCGAGATTAGCTTGTTTTGGAGCCACCTGCCCCAAACCAACCTCATGACCCAGATAACAAACCTTGAAATTACCCAATTCGCACTTAGCCAAATTAACAACTAACCCTGCAGACCTAACGGCTTCAAAAACCTTACGTAACCTTAACATGTGAGTATCACAGTCATTACTATATACTACCAAGTCATCAATATAAATTTCCAGGACTTTAGAGGAGGAAATATTATTTAAACAGTTTAAATATATTCTACACAATTATGGGAATAAATTTTATTTCGATAAAGAGAGAGAGAGAGAGAGAGAGAGAGAGAGAGAGAGAGAGAGAGAGAGAGAGAGAGAGAGAGAGAGAGATGGGAGTGATTAATTATTAGCATAGTGAGCAAATAAAACGAAAATTATGAAAACGTTATTTAATACATAGTTTCGCATAACGTTGGAGCATTATAATTAATTTGTACAAAAGGAAGATAATGAATTATCTATGAAATGAAACTAACATTCTACACTATATGTTCCATGTAACGACATTATATTTCCCCTTTTCGTGTAATGCTAACGGCCGCTATCAGTCATTTACGCAGTTTCTTTTTCTTAAGATATTTTAGCAATTTCCGTTATCAAAGTGTTAACACATAATTCTGCTGCGTGAAGTAGTTGACCCTCCGGAATTTATTGAAATTCATCATAAGACATTGACATTACTGAAATCATTAACTTTCAAGAAAAAAAAAAGATGTCATCTATTGAAGTTTTCATTCCATTATCGTGTAAAGTACTTGATTGGTAAGATTCTTCTTTCTCATAAGCAATATTCTACTTCTGCCTTGTCAGTAATCATAATTACCTATTCTCGTTTATTACAAAATTAACAACACTTTTTCATCTCAAATTTCAGTTGTAGAAATACACATAGGGAAACATGTTCATTTCAACAAATTTCCCTTAACTTAGCAAAAGAGGGAAATAGAAAAATTAGAAGACGAAAGAGGAAGAACGAGTAGGAATAAAATTGAACGATGAAAATACCTTAACTCGGGAGAAGGAAGAGAAGAAACTTATTGTTTTTCCCTGAGGAAGAGAAGTCATTATGGGTGAAATCCTCAAATGGAAGCCATTAAAATGACAGTAGTCGAGTCAAGATAAAGAATTTGTGCATCAGCTATATCACTAAAGTAATCGATATTCTTTACGGGCAATTAGTGATAGTGAATAACTAAAGTATAATTAATAAGAATTTTAACTTTATGGTTATAGTTTTGGAAATAGTGAGAGGGAATCTGTAATCTATTTGAGTTGTTGCATGCTTTTGTATTATTTAATTGAATTTTACATGTGAATTAAAGAATAATTTTCAACCCAATACCTCTTGAATGTTTTTAACTATCGAGCAAAAATTATCAAAATTCTAATAATAATACCACCAAGAATGATAATGACTAGGAACAACAGTTATACGTTATCCCCGACCTCACTTAGTTTAAGGGAATAGGGCATGAGTACTTTAAGAGGTGCTTTACAGTGTTAATGTCAAAAAGGTTTCTCAAATAATTTAATCATAAGGCAATAACCAGAAATGGCAAAATCAAGCAAAACATATCGATGATACCCGTTACAAACCCAGATGTCGCTGCTCGTCTTACCATGCTGAGAGAGAGAGAGAGAGAGAGAGAGAGAGAGAGAGAGAGAGAGAGAGAGAGAGAGAGAGAGAGAGAGAGAGAGAGAGGGGAAAGTAACCACAGAATGGAAGGGGCTGTTCCTATTTTTACATGATTGTTATAGATGCAGGAAGTGGAGGGAGATAGCAGGAATGGTATTTGATGAGAAAATACCAATCAATGTAAAAGTCAAGTTATATAAAAAACAATAAGACCAGTGTTAATGTGTGGATTGGAAACAGAGGATGCAAAGCTTAGGAGAACAGAATTGAAAATGCTGAGGCGAATAATGGTAATATCGCTGCTTGAAATATTGGAAAACTGTGAAATAAGAGGAATGGTAGGAGTAGTAAAGATTACAGAGGTGACAAGAATGACATGACTGAGATGTTGTGAGCACGCACCGAGGATGGATGGTGTGCAGGGAGTGACGAGGGCTTAGGAGGAACCTGTTAGAGGGAGAGAATCGAGATGAAGGCAGAAAATTATATGGTTAGATAAGGTGAAGGATAATGTAGGAAGAGGAGGTTTGGTGGAGGAGGATGTTCTTCATAGAGAGAATTGGAAAGGACACATCAGGCAACCGACCCTTTAATCTAGGGATAAGTGAGAGAGAAAAAGTTATAAATGTTTAAAATCTCCATTTATTTACACCATCACTCTGAGTGTAGGGAAATGAGAAATAGATAAAATTACAAGTCCTTGAAGATTTTTAGTTAACAAAATTGACTGTATTTTGATGAATTTAAGAACGTCAGCATGACAATTAGATTTATTTTAATTATTTTGTTAGAGATGCAAGTTCATTAAAAATTTCATTTAATGCATGAGTAACTCTACTAATTTTCCTTCCAAAAAACTTGATCAAAAACTCATAGCTTGAAATATAATCAATTAACATTCTGAATTCTATATTCGTCTCTATTTTCACCATTCATTTACAGCATAGTAGCATTACAACACAATATAACAATAAAACATCTATATTCTTTCAATCAAATGTCGGACTTTGATATAGAAATAGACTCATGCAAGGTCGTAGGTGTGCAAATACTGACAGCAGTTCCCTATTTACTGATAAATATTCAAAATGCAAGTAAAACTTTTCGTAATTCATACAAATTTTTGTTGTGTATACAGAACATCTGCATCATGAAAGATGCCTTGCAAACTAGATAGATGCGGGGAAGAAAAAGTTGCTAGCTCTATAAAACCAATGTGGACTCCCGATAAGAGAGTAAGTTTCAATATGTATATATATATATATATATATATATATATATATATATATATATATATATATATATATATATATATATATATATATATACATATATATATATATATATATATATATATATATATATATATATATGTGGGTATGTGTGTGTGTTTGTGTATTATTATTATTATTATTATTATTATTATTATTATTATTATTATTATTATTAATATTATTATTGTTATTATTATTATTATTATTACAGGGTAGCCTAAGCATTATTGTCTTTACGTATATTGAATCTCCCATGTGCGTGTATGTGTGAGAGTTTATATATACGAATATTACAATAGAGTTTATTTGTGATTATCTATATTTCAAACCACGGACTATTACGTTTAAATCGAAGGATATATGTTTATGTTCATCCAAGCTTACATTTACGTCCGTTGTTAATTAAAACAAGTCGTTGCGTAGCACAAAGACCCTCCTTTCAAAATCCACGTTTGTCGTAACAAGCGATGTCCAAAACCCTCTGTCGTAATCAAATTCAAATTGAACATTGAATCAGTGTTGCTACAACTCATTTCTTTTTCCAGTTGTTATGTCACCTAAACTGACTTGACAAACGTTTTGAAGAGAGCATTTGTAGTTATGTTCTGCTGGTTTTATAGATTTGGAACTTTGATCGCAATTCTTTTATGTGAAAAAGTATATATATATATATATATATATATATATATATATATATATATATATATATATATATATATATATATATATATATATATAGGGATATTGTACCAACCGTGTGTCACACGATCGTACATAAATTATTTTGTATATATCATGCTTGTATCTGCGCTCTTCCCTCGCACTAAAAAGAACCTGAATAATCATGTCTCCGGTTTTCCTCTGTAACATTGTCTGTCTCTCGAACATGTTATGTCCTGTTGCCTTGAGGTTTTGTATATAAAGGAGAGTGTTCCTTAATAAAGGACTCAGTTGATTGCTTCCTGCCTTTGAGTCACAACCTTCTCCCTGCTTCGCCACAATATAATAATTTCCGCTTTTTAAACTGGTTTGATTTCAAAGGTTTCGTCTTCAGTAATTAGTTTTAGTTAAATCTATATACAATAAAGAGAATATTATTTCTACTGGTTATTGCTTCCCTAACTTTCAATTTAATAATTGTTCGTCTGACACTCTGTGGAATATCTTTTTGAATTTATATTCAAATGTATATTTGATACAAGTTTTGATCTATTATCGCTGCAATTTCTGAGACATGACTTTTTATGAGAGGCATATGATTTTCTGCCACTTTTAGATTTGAATTTCTTTTTCTTTTCTTGGATTTACGTTTGTAATTTTTCTTAGTATATGATACATTTCAGTAGAATAGCTTTGCCTATAATATTTTCTTCTTACACTAAATTTTTCCTATTTACTCTCATAAGTTCCATAGAAAAATATCCCCATTATTTATTTATGATTCAATACTTTCTGACATCCGCACTTGCTCAATATATGCAGATTTATTTAGAACAAATTGCTAATGCAATTTTATTCAAAGCAGTTCCTGGTTGCTGCCAAAACAATAACATTATCAACTCCTATTCTTTCTGCTACACGAGTATGTGTATAGCAACTCCCTTCGTTATCCCCCCCCCCCCAAAAAAAAATACAGCATAAATGATATGCAGACTTTGTAGAGAACAGAATTATGACGAGTCCGATTCAATATTCTGTTTGGATTTGATTACAATCTGCTGCCCTCGACGTTGGTCGTTTTGTGCTACATTAATTCGGAGTGTAATGCTACATTAATTTGGAGTGTAATGTTTTACTCTCGCCAGGGAAGTATATGCTTACTGGATCAAACATACTTTTCATGTATACACAAACACCCACACACGTATATCTCCCTTATACTGTATAATAATGTGTCTGGATATATATATATATATATATATATATATATATATATATATATATATATATATATATATATATATATATATATATATATATATATATTGTTATTAATGGTGGTCATTACGCCACCCTTTTTCAAATAAAAGACCCCGCAAGCAAGGATGAGTCGAAATGCCACGAGCGTTGGGACCCTGCCTAGAGCCTCACCACATGTCCAACCATCCTATTACCAGTCTACTCCCCTTGAGGTCTCATTCCAGACATCTTCAAAGCACGTGGTTGCTCAACGCTGCCACAAAGGAGATCCAGGAGAATTCCCGAGACCTATTGATGGGGGTGTCGGGACACGTGACAAGGCCTGATCAATGGGACAACAGTCACGCCAATTATGCCCCCCCCCCCACTTGGGGTAAAAGGGAGTCTAATCGACCTAGGAGCAGCTGGGCATCGTTCTTCGCTAACAAACCTCCATGAGAGAAACATCACCTCTCTTCGCTCTCAAGACATCAGGAAGGCTGGACTTGACATATCCTCAACAAGGGAGGAACCAGAGTCCTTTTTACCAAGGTAACATGTTGGATCTTGAGATCCTCATCATCATTACCCAACCTACTCCTTATCACATGCCAATTTTTCCTTTTATCCTTTAAAGAAAGATTCTACCTACTAAACCTTTGTTATCCCAGCGTTGTGTCCAAACCACGTGTGCCGTTTGCTCCTAACCTTAATTAATTCACCCTGTGACAGTGTTGATTCCCATGTGTAGTGTTTAAATCCCTAAGCTTTGCACTTTCCTTTTATTTGCATAAAAGTTTTAACCACACGATGTTCCCAGCCTGTAGACTTAAGTGTTTGGTTAATAATTTGATATATTTTCCCTTGCCAGGGAATGTGATGGCTATGCTGAATCATCATCCACGGTCCATCAAACTCCACGCGATGCACATTTTGGCTTAAATTGAAATATAGTTATCTGTTGTGCCCTCATTTTAATTAATTTTTATTTACATATTTTAAAAATATCTATTTTGTTGGTATTCCTTGTCTTATTGCCGACTGGCGATCTTTTCATTGTTCTTTTTTTTTGTTAACACCCAGAGTTCCTTAAGCAAGGCCGGACTCACAAGCACGGGTGCGTAACAAATTGGCGACCTTGCCAGGGTTCGCAAAGACAAAATTACAAATAATTTTTATTAACGTAAAATTCCCCCTTTTCTGTCTTTAGCGACTTGACGAACTTACTTTCTTTTTCAAGTAATTTCTTTTATCACTGGAGTTGGAACCATGGAAGAGAACAGCAAAAAGCATTTGATTTTTATTGTTAAAATATTGTTTATTTGTGCGTTGTTCGTACTGCGAAACGTTTTGTTTTTAAGAACCACGTGGTGGGCTTTAGTCCCATTGTTGAGCAGGATAGCCAACCACCTCAGAAGAACTTGTGCCTCTTGTTCATTTGGAGCAGCGGTTATAACAGTGGTGAAGATTTATTAATTATATTGTGCATGATGTGGATGTTTAATTTTGTGTTAAAAATAAGTGAAGTGAAATTTACGAGATTTTAGAAAGAAAACGTAATAGGCTAAGCACGTGTTCATTTCAAACATGGCCAACCTGATATAACTCAGCACACCTACGTGTTTCCAAACGAAGCTATGGTTTGTTATTGTCTGTTATTATTACCTTTGTTATTTGTTTACGAAATTCTACTTAACAAAAGCGCAGACCAGAGATTTTAGCTGAATTATTGTACATTGGTAACTGGTTCACGCTCATATCAATCATTTAATTTTGTGCATGAAATATTTTATCATTTATCTTTAGTGATAGGATGCAGGCTAATCCCATATCGAAACTCTTGGCTTATGATTCACGTAAATGTTTTACGGCAGTGAGGCATAATTCTGTTGAGTAACGGCAAGAACACGTGGCATCTCCCAATATTTTGATTCTCTTTTCACAGTTGGTGGTATGTAATTTAATTTTGTTACTTTTTCTTGGGATATTAGTTTTATGTACATTTTTGAAATGGATAATTTTCATACGATTGTGTTGAAATTGTTAATATAAAGATAAAGGATTTACGATATCACATTCAATTTAATTTTTTCAGTCAGGGTATAGGATCATTTAGATAAATTATTTAAGAAGTGTAATTTGTTAAATTCATTTTTTTTTACTAAAGGGAAAATATGTAAAGGGGTTGATTTTCTTAGCGAAACATTAAGCAAGCTCAGTGACATTGTTTTATTTAATTTATTATACTTTAAGTATAAATACAAACGTTGCTTTAAGTCACAGAGTTGCAAGAGGTGGTGTTACAAGAACGCACCCACACGTTTTTACAAATCAATTTCTCCTATCTAGCATAGAGGATCCCTCATATGTGTGATTCCATTTTTTTATGACTAGCATAGAGGGTCGCACATCGTGGAGATTTCATTTTTATCTTATGACTAGCATAGAGGGCTACACATCGTGGAGATTCCATTTTTTCTTATGACTAGCATAGAGGGTCAAACATCGTGGAGATTCCATTTTTTCTTATGACTAGCATAGAGGGTCACACATCGTGGAGATTCCATTTTTTCTTATGACTAGTATAGAGGGTCACACATTGGGGAGATTCCATTTTTTTCTTATGACTAGCATAGAGGGTCACACATCATAGAGATCCATTTTTTTCTTATGACTAGCATAGAGGGTCACACATCATGGACATTCCATTTTTTTTATGATAAGCATAGGGGGTCCCACATCGTGGAGATTCCATTTTTTCTTATGACAAGCATAGAGGGTCACACTTCGTGGAGATTCCATTTTTCCTTATGACTAGCATAGAGGGTCACATATCGTGGATATTCCACCTTTTTTTTTTTTAATACCATAGAGGTTTACACATAGTTGTGATTCCATTTTATTTTATTTATTTTTTTTTTGACTAGCATAGAGGTTCACCTATAGTTGTGATTCCATTTTTTATGACTAGCATAGAGGATTACCCATAGTTGTGATTCCATTTGTTTATGACTAGCATATAGTTTCACCCATAGATGTGATTTCATATTTTTATTGTCTAGCATAGTTGTTACATATATCGTTACTTGTTTTGGACGCATTGCAACCAGAGAGCCTATGCACCCACCCATTGGCGTGCTCCCTGTTTTCAAGTTAGGCTCCAGTTCAATTACTTGCGAGGCTTACTATTTAATGATAGTTCTTTCTTGAGAGGCATTTTTTATAGCCATTGTGCATTTTGCCCCGCTCCATCTTCATCCTTCCCTCCATCAGACTCTTGCGTAAGACTAGAGCGTCTTTCCCCTCTGTGTGATTTCTTGCACGCTCAACATCGTACCTTGTGCTGTTGAGTTTTTTTCTGGTCGCTGTCTCCACAAGAATTTAGCAAAATGACTGCTGCTGAGATCAGTGCGTTTGTGGACTTGGCAGAAAAACAAGCCTATGAGAGAGAGGCATTTCTGAGGTTTGTACGGAAACTCACGGATGAAGCCAATGCCCGGAGAAGAACGGAGCAAGAACGGATGCGGTATGACAGAGAGAGAGCATATGAATTGCAGAATCGAGAAATGGACATTCGATTAGCCCAGCTCAATATCTCGCTACCTCAACCTAATGGTACCAAAGTCTAGCAGGACAACTGCAGGGAGTTCCAGTGCCTTGAAGGAGTCACAAAAGAACTCCCTACAGTGGAGTTCCAGATAACCATGCCCCAGCTCCATAGGAGGTGCGGACTAGGACCAGTGAGTGATCTCAGACATGAGGGCTACAACTTGTGGTTAGGTCAAAAGCCCATGAAGGTGGTACAGCAAGTGCCCCTCCGATGCATGAAAGCTGCTAAACCGGAGCCCAAAACAGTGAGGATGCTTCCTGTAGGGGAAGACAAATGTCTTGGTGACATTAACCTTGGGGACATACCTTGGTAAAGTGAGGAGGCCCAATGGTTTTCCTCCTCCAGAAATGAGTCTGAGCCTTGTACGCCAAAAGTTAATTCTGGTGAAGGTGCGCTACTTTCCAACACTGGGGATAGAGCTACTTCAAGCACCATGCCAGAGGTCTCAGAGGAGGGCCAGGAGTCTCCTTCTTCCAGCCATGAGTCTGAGCCTAGTACCCCCAAATTCTCTTGGGATGAAGCTGTGTTAGTTACCACCACGGGCGATAGGGCTACCTCAAACACCAGGCCAGAGGTCTCCGAGGATGCAAAAGGGGAACCACCCATCAGCCCAAAGACCCCAAGGAGCCAGGCAGAGCTCATCAGACTCCAGCATTTGGACGAGAGGCTGGAAGACTATATGGTACCTGCCTACTCGGACAAGGCTGGAATAAGTATTCCTTTCCCGTTGTTGGTAGAATATGTAGTTTCCCTGACCCGTGGTGAGCGCGGAAATTGTTTTTGACTAACAATGATCGATTGTTCCATGCGCTGCCTCGAAGCTGTGACAACTAGGTGTGCCAATGCCTATCATGCTAACCACAAGTTCTCAAGGACAGTCCTAACGGACCATACCCCAGCAACTTACTTGACTGAGCTACGTAAAAAATATAAAGGGCTCATGAGGTATAGCAAAGACCTCAAGAACTACAACTGAAAGGACAAGCGCCTAAAGAGCTCATGTGAGAGAGTAGCAGATGTGTTCTCCTGGCATTAGCGCCCAATGCACAGTGCCATATCCATAACGTAGCCATAGTCAGTAGGTTAATTTAGGTTGTATGAAAATTTTTTAATTGGCCTTGGTGTCTCCCAAGGTAGATAAACTTGAGCCATCTTGGCCTCATTAGTTACATTTGATTTATTTTCATTGATTTATTATATCAATTGCATGTTGTAATTTGTCCATTTGCTTCCATTTTCATGCCTTTCACTGCACTAGGTCACTTAACTTTAACCATTTTTGCATTTTAATTTTTATTTTTGTATTTTTAATTTTTTTAATTGTTGCCTCACAGCCAACATGCTTATTTCTATGTGGCACTTAAAGTTGATTTACTATCAAAGTAAGGTAAAATTTTGACCCTAGTTGCAGCTTAAATATTAATTCATTATCGTGGTGAGACTCACTGAGGGAGGAGTCATTAAGGCTAGTGGCTTCAGACCTTGCTTGCAGAGTTCTTATCCTGTTCTAGGACAAAATCTCTGCTAAAATAGGGGGGCTGTTATTAATGGCGGTCATTAAGCCACCTGTTTTCGAAATAAAAGACCCCGCCAGCAAGGATGAGTCGAAATGCCACGAGCGTTGGGCCCTGCCTAGAGCCTCACCACATATCCAACCTTCCAATACCGGTCTACTCCCCTTGAGGTCTCATTCCAGACATCTTCAAAGCACATGGCTGCTCAACGCTGCCACAAAAGAGATCCGGGAGAAGTCCCTAGACCTATTGATTGGGGTGTCAGGACACGTGACAAGGCCTGACCAATGGGACAACAGTCAGGCCAATTAACCCCTCCCCCCCCAACTTGGGGGCAAAAGGGAGTCCAGTCGACCTAGGAGCAGCTGGGCATCATTCTTCGCTAACAAACCTCAATGAGAGAAACATCACCTCTCATCACCCTTAAGATATCAGGGAGGCTGGACCTGACATATCTTCCACAAGGGAGGAACCAGAGTCCTTTCTACTAAGGTAAGGTGTCTGATTTTGAGACCTTCATCATCCTAACCCAACGTTCCATCCTTTCCTTATCACATCCCAATTTTTCATTTTATACTTTAAAGAAAGATTCTACCCACTAAACCTTTGTTATCCCAACCTTGTATCCCTACCACGTGTGCCATTTGCTCCTAACCTTAATTAATTCACCCTGTGAGAGTGTTGATTCCCATGTGTAGTGTTTAAATCCCTAAGCTTTGCACTTTCATTTTATTTGCTTAATAGAAAAAGATTTTTGTAATCTAATGTTTCATTCATCTATAAACGGTGTCTATCATAAGTATTATCGTAGTCTATTTGAAATGTCCCTGTCTCGCAATCTGTCTGACGAGAATTCGAGCTCAGCTCTACCCCAATGGTTTTTATCAGTGTGTACAATCTTGTGCTCCTTTAGAACTAGGAATGAGGTATTTGCTGAAGTCTGTTTTTCTATCTACTGAGTCATTAGCAAGCATTGCGTGGCCCTCCTTAGTCGTAGCTTGGGTGCAAAAGGACATGGGCGTGAAAAGGGCAAGTGTCTGGTTTTATATATATATATATATATATATATATATATATATATATATATATATATATATATATATATATATATATGTATATATATATATATATATATATATATATATATATATATATATATATATATATGTATATACATATATATATATATATATATATATATATATATATATATATATATATATATATATATATATATATATATATTATATATATATATATATATATATATATATATATATATATATATATATATATATATATATATATATATATATATCATAGACTCCTTTAAAGAAGGACTGGAACGTCCCCTGCTCGGGGTTTTTAACTTGAGTCTGAAAGATTAACTTGAGTCTGGACTAAAATGACTTCTAGAAGGGCTAGAAACACGTTCTCTGGATCAAAATGGGGGTTTTTGAGGAGGGTTAGTTCAATAGTAACATTTTCAACACCACCTGGGGTCATCTTCAAAGTCTAAAGGTCATTTATCAAGGTCAAATTTGGGAATTTTGGTGAGAGATACCTGATTATAATATGAGGCAAGTCGGCAGAGCTGTCCGAATTTAATATATATTGTCATATATCGTCCTTCAAGAAAGGACTGGAACGTCCCCTGATCGGGGTTTTTAACTTGAGTCTGAAGGATTAACTTGAGTCCTGGACTAAAATGACTTCTAAGAAGGGCTAGAAACACGTTCTCTGAGTCAAAATGGGGGTTTTTGAGGACGGTGAGTTTGAAAGTGACATTTTCAACACCACCTGGGGCCATCTTCATCATCTTCAAGGTCAAAAGGTCATATTTCAAGGTCAAAATAGTGAATTTTGATCATTTTTACTCGTTTTTGTGTGTAACTCATAGATGGTGAGGGATGGCTGATTATAATAAGAGGCAAGTCAGTAGTTCTGTCCAAATTTAATATATATTGTCAAATATTGTATTACTCAAACATTCCAAACAAGCCCTAAAACAATGAAACACTAAAATAAGAAATAAAGAACGGTATTTCTCATCACAACAAAACTCAAAGACATTAACATTTGATTAGATGAACATCGCTAGATGGAGAGCTTTTCTTGCCTCCTGAGGCATCTCACAGCCTTTTCTTTGTCACTTACATTGAGAACCTGAGCTTTCAATAGAATGTTGGCTAAAGTCGTACATGCTGCATTATTAGTAGCTAAAGGTGCATCTACAAAAGATAACAATTCAGCAAAATGAAAGCGGCAATGCATTTTAGTCATGGCATGCGAATTATAGGTATTATGTACAAAAAAAGACAGTTGAAATAGTTGGCACACTCAGTCCACCTCTATTCAAATGATCTAAGAACTCAGATGACACCTCGTTACTATTTTCATCATCCATGATATCCTCCATACTAGTGCTATTACAATATTTATGAACAAGGTATCCAGCCAAATATACAACTTTATGCTTAAGGTTATCAGCAGACCTCAAGAGCTCCCGAGTGTCTTGAGGAGTGATCTCGTCAATGAGTTCACTTCGCTCATCTGGATTTATGGAAGAAGTACAATTCTTGTCGCAATCAAGCACACGAGAACTAGATTCTGGCATAATGTCATGTTTTAGAAGAGTCTGCAAATTTGTAACTTTTGCTGCAGCCATAATGTCAACTACATCAATGTAGAAGTTTCCACCACTTCTTTGCCTGGCTTGACCGAAAAACATTTCCAAGGCTTCCTCCGCGAATATAGCAGGAAGAACGTAGTCAAAGTCTTTCTCTGCCAGAAGCAATTTGGCAGCAGCCACATTATTACGTGTAGACACAATGAATGCTTCAGCAGTTTGCTTTGTTAACTTCAGCTTACGACCACTACCTCCTTGCCATGTGCAGGTCGATATAATTTGGCAGGCGTCCTCCAACTTATTGAAAGATGTACAGTCTGCGGTCCAAGGCTGTCTGGATTCGTCACGTAGATGTCTAGCTGAGAAACGGTCTTTCACATTCATCATCTTGAACCACTCACTCATTGTCTGGGTGAGAATGATGGTGCCTTCGCTGATGCCCAATGAATCCTTGAAGGTCTTTAAGGCAGCGACAGTCTTGTCATTGAACACCTGACATACTAAGGGTACGCTCTGGCGTTGAAGGGGTTTGGGGAAAACAGCGGTGTGCGTCAGCTTGGTTAAGCGAATAGGAGTAGCTCGGTCGATCTCATAAAGCTTCCGAATATCACTCCAGTAAGCTTTGTACTCATTGCCATGTACAAGAAATGAGAGTGTCTGGCCATCAACAGTAATCCAGTTCTTACGAACATTTTTGAAGATGTGCACGTAGTCGTACACTAAGAACATAGATTGCTCTTGAATTGATAGCACTTGACAACTTCCAGGTCCTCCAAGTTTCGAATAAACACTGCGATTGGTATTGCAATTGTCAAATATCAAAGAAAACACAGTACCGCCAACACCAACCACAGCTGAGGCAGCTTCAGTAAGAAGTTCACTCAGCTTATCGGCAGCTAGCTTTTTGCAGGGTAAAACGCGTAGAACTTAGCGTGGACCACCAAAATGGCAGGCAACTTCAACAACCATAGCATGTGAAGCAAGCATTTCATGGTCACTACCCGCTACAACGTTTTGAGCATATCCTAGAACATGTCCTCCAGAAAATCGCAATGTCTCGATTAGCCTTGCTTCATCAAACATTAGATTCACCAAACGCTGCTGCGGCTTAAGCTGGTCGAATAACGTTTTGAGGTTGGAGTCCTGCAGACTACTAGAAAGCACCTCTTTTATCTTTTTTGTTGATGGTAGAATGATTAAGCCAGATCGACGAATCATTTTGTATGCACTGGGTGATATGTTGTGAAGCGGCATTGCGAATATCAGAGTGTCGGTATGAAATTGACGACCATCAGGAGGTTTGAACACAAGCCGCAGCTGTGACAAAATGAAGGTTAAATGAGGAAGCTCGTGTGCCTCAGTCATTTTGCAGAGCTGGCTTATTATGTACTGAAGACTTTCCTGGCTTGTGTACTCATAGGTGTTTACCTGTTCAGTTATGGATCTAATCTGGGACCATTTTGACAGCAAGCTGTTCTTTTGCAAAGGAAAAAGTCGTTTAGGCACCTCAATGCCATCTTTCTCAACTCTATTCAAGAATAGGAATCCAAAAGGTGAGTTAACTTGTTGTAGATGAAAGAACTGCTTGACAGTTTGTCCAGTAGCGTCAGTTCTTGAAAGGTAGAGATCTTTCTGGTATTTTATGACGTTAAAACCAGGAAAATAGGAGCTAATTTTGGCGCGAAAATGGTCGAAATCTCGGATTTTGCCTGCAGCCTCAGCAGCTGCATGCACCTTTTTTAGCTCTTGATTGTGATGTAGAAGATGATGTTGGGCTTGCCTGCTTCAAAGCTGATTTTGGTATTCCAGGAAATATTGATGGAGGTTGTTTGGGTCGCTTGCCACCCTTAACTGACACCCATTCACAATTGAAATGTGTCTCACAAATATATATCTCCTTCAAGCGTCTCAAGCTTTCTTTCTCATTCGGCATTGCCAATATCCATCTCTCCCTCTCCTCAGGATCTTTTGGGAAGGATATGACTTTTACATAAGGTGTCCCATCATAGTTCCCTTTACAACCAAAGCAGCTACAGTGACGTGGCATATTGTGAGATCACCAGCTGGACCGTTTCTATAACAAAAACAGAAACAAAACACATTAGTCAGTGAGATTTGAACAGAAAATGGGATTTGCTTAGAAAACGAGATAAAAACAGGAAAAGTTGTGGGAGCAAAATGATCTTAAAATTTGAAAATACATAACATATGTCAATTTTAAAAAAAATCAGGCATGAAGTCTCTCAGACTCAAGTTAAAAACCCCGAGGTCCTGACGTTCCAGTCCTTCCTTAAAGGAGTCTATGATATATATATATATATATATATATATATATATATATATATATATATATATATATATATATATATATATGTGTGTGTGTGTGTGTGTGTGTGTATATACATATCACATCTCCCCGTCCTACGTTGGGGATAGAGGGAATAGTCATACCCTCGTGAGAGAAAGCTGTGTGTGTGCATGTACATGTATATGTAAATAAGTAGCTTTTTTAACGGGTGGCTTACACTATTATGTATCGGATATAAGGTCAGTTTCAAGGACATTGTCCTGTCCCATGCCCCATCTTACCTTTAAGCTTCCTACTACAGATCACACAAATCAGCAACCCCCCCCCCCTTCCAAGTAACCCATTCATGCATTATATCCTTTCCAGCATCATTGGAACTTCTCTTGGACGTTTCTATGTCAACTTGTCCTCATCGATTCACCACTCGAATTAATCTCCTCTCAGCAGACATTCTTGTCTTAATCTTACCTTTTTTACTCAATTCTACTCGGTATATTTTCTGGATAATTTTATTCTTTCCCACCGTTGTCCTTACATCAAGGGATTGGGTACCTGACGCACCCTCTCCAATTCCTTCTACCAAAGGCATCCTCTTCCGCCAAACCTTTTCTCCCCATACTATCCTTCAAATTATCTTTGTATCTAATTCTCTGTTTCACTCTTAATCTTCTTTCCTTAACATGATCCTTCCAAGCCGTAATCACTCCCTCCTCACCATCCATCCTCAACACGTGTCCATACCATCTCAGTCGTGACGCACTTTGTGTGTGTGTATGTGTATGAACAGTATGTGCGTTCCAATAAGCTTGCGTTTTCCAGTCGAGAGTGAAGTATTACGTAATCATGTATTGCCATCACCCAGTGCCACTCCAAATCAATGTAGCACAAAACAACCAACGTCTTGGGTAGCCGATCGCAATCATATCAAAACAAAATAGTGAATCGGTGTCAACGGAATTCTGTTTTTTACGGATTCTGCATATCATTTATTCCTTGCACGTTTTTGGAACGAAGAGAGTTGTCATATACACACATACATCCTGTAGCAGAATAAATAGGCGGTAATACAGGTATAATTTCAGCAGCGACCAGGAACGCGAGGTTGAACAGGATAATCTTAGATTATCTGTACATATATATCCTAGTAATTACTACTACTATTATTATTATCCATATATACAGCCTTATTTGTAACTGTGCTTAAAGACTATCAACTTACTGAATGCATAATTTAACATTAAAGGAAAATATATATTTATATACAACAACAATAACAAATGTATCTGTTTCTAGTCCATTGCAAGACAAAGGCTTCAGACTTGTCCTTATTCATGTCTAGGATTTGGCCAGTTTTCAGCACCACGTTGGCCAATGCAGATTGGTGATGAAGGGAGAACTTTACCTGATCACTCATAGCGAACCAAGCTAGTAGACAGGACCAACTAGTATACTTTGCAGATCATGGCGATACATTAACCCTTTTGCCAAGTTAAGGTAACCTCACTCAGAAAGGGATATATCCACCTATAAAGATCGGAGAGACATATAAATATGCTGTATATGCATCAGTTGGCGAGTCTGATTGTTTTTTTTCGGAATTGGAATGTCTAAATCCAAACACACGAACTTTAAACATAAATTCAATGGAAAACTTGAAACTGACATTCCATTATATCAGAAGGCATACCCCTCTCTCTCTCTCTCTCTCTCTCTCCTCTCTCTCTCTCTCTCTCTCTCTCTCTCTCTCTCTCTCTCTCTCTCTCTCTCTCTCTCTCTAAAGGAATCATTTATTAGTTCTAATACATGAAGGATTTGCTGGATAATGTGTTTATATATCCGGCCGATAATGAGGTTTGTGACTAAAACTAGACTTGGAATATTATACAAAAACAAAATATCGACAAAAGACCGAAAATAATTCAGTGAGGAATAAAGAAAGCAAAGAAGAATGATAGAGTTCAGGTGTCTGGTCAAGAATAAAGAAATGAGATTGTAACTTAAGAGGGAAAGTATTATATGGAAAGAAACAATACTTTATTGCTTAGGTTAAACGATCAAAGAAATTAGGCGCCTTGGTTTTTTTATTTTTAAATGATCAAATTATACTAAGTGCAGAAAATCTATTGCTATTCAAAATCTCCACACACACACACACACATACACACACACACACACACACACACACACACACACACACATATATATATATATATATATATATATATATATATATATATATATATATATATATATATATATATATATATATATATAGATTTTGACGTAGGAAAAATCTATTTTTTGGTGAGATAGCCATGTCATCCTGATGGAAGTTCCTGCTGGCAACTTTCTACAGTATAATATTTTTGT
>NC_090753.1:24098927-24108927 GCF_036898095.1 Palaemon carinicauda | reverse complement strand
AATTAACTTTAACCTGAAAGAAGGGCGAAATATATTACTGTTTGGCCAGTCAAAGGACCCCCATAAGGCTCTAGCGGTAGTGATATAGAAAGATATATGCATTGTTTTGAAAGGAATTTTAAGACAATAAACATCCAAATTGTTGACTCAAAGAGAGAGAGAGAGAGAGAGAGAGAGAGGAGAGAGAGAGAGAGAGTTGACTTACAACATTAATGCATTTACATGTCCTCCTCAATAAGATATAGAAAGATCCATTCATTGTTTTGAAAGGAGTTTTACGACAATAAACTTCCAAAGTGTTGACTCCAAGAGAGAGAGAGAGAGAGAGAGAGAGAGAGAGAGAGAGGGGTGTGGACTTGAAGGAGTTTTATGACAATGAACTTCCAAAGTGTAGATTCCGATAGAGAGAGAGAGAGAGAGAGAGAGAGAGAGAGAGATGTCAGGCATAAACATTCCATGAACGTTATTATCACATCAGAAGAAAAATGAAAAGCAATTCTTCAATTTGCTCATTTTTGGGTATTGGTGAAACGTTCCTAAAATACATGTTCCTTATGGTCGTATTTGGATACAAGAACGTATGGAGAAGTATAATTCATTATCTTTTTCCCCCACATAAGTTGAAACTTTAACAACTTTAATAACAGTAAAGTTTTTACCTCTAGTCTTGGGTAGTGCCATAACCTCTGTACCATGGTCTTTCTCTGTCTTGGGGTAGAGTTGTCTTGCTTGAGGGTACACTCGGGCACACCATTCTAGTTTCTCTTCCTCTTGTTTTGTTAAAGTATTTATAGTTTATATTGGAATATTTCTCTTAATAGTGTTCCTGTCCTTAGAATATTTTATTCATCCAGGTTTCCTTTCCTCAATTGGCCTATCTTCCCTGTTGGTGCCCCTGGGCTTATAGCATCCTGCTTTTCCAACTATGGTTGTAGCTTAGTAAATAATAATAATAATAATGATAATAATAATAATAATAATAATAATAATAATAATAATAATAATAATAATAATAATAATAATAATATTTCATGAATGGTACGTGGTGGGTGGGAGTGAAGTCTTCAATGGATAAATCCCCTTATAGGGATATTTGGAGGTTCTGGGAAAATAATAAAAGAGATTCTTTTATGGTCTTGATCTGCTACTTTATGGGAATGTTGTTTCAATATATCTTGGTGATTTTGATGACCTCCTGAAAGACATTTGCAATAAAGTTATATTTTTTATCTTTTGTATTTCTGATAGATATTTGACTAAAATCTAAATCTTTTTTGTTACAACAACAGCATATACAGCAGTTTCTATTTCACTGCAGGACAAAGGCCTCAGAAATGCCCCTATTCATGTCTAGAGTGTGACCAGTTTTCATCACCATACAGGCAAACTACAGGTTGGTGATGGTGGAAGACTTTTGTATGTCCCTGATTAATACAACTTTGATGTTTATGGCGATACACAAAAGCTATCACCACGTTAAGGTATCTTCTTTCGGAAAAGGCAATTGTATTAAATTACGCTAAAATAGGCAGCAGGACGAAAATTAATTCAGCTGAATTAAAAAAAAAAAAAATACATAAACTCTATAACCAGATAATAAAAGAAGCTCCAGTGTGGGCAGCTGCTACAAATGGAGTACCTCAAGGATCCAGCCGTGGACCATTACTATTTCTGATTTACATTAACGAAATAGATTTAAGATTAACTAGTACAGTTGCAAAATTTGCCAACGATACTAAACTAAACATAAACATTGCAAACTCACAGGACGTAGAAGCCTTAAGAGAGGATTTAATGAAGTTAGGGGAATGGTTCAGAAAATAATAAATTCCCTTCAATTGTGGGAAATGCAAAGTCATGCATATAGGTTATAGTAACCCACAATCAAATTAGTCACTATTAGGTAATCAAATACAAAGTGTGGACCAGGAGGAAGATCTTGACATTATTATCTGCAAGAATTTGAAGTTCACATAACAGTCCATACAACCTGAAAAGAAAGCACAAAAATTAAAAGGTTACATATAGAGACAATTCGAATACAGAAACAAAGACACTGTACTACAACTGTACACATTACTAGTAAGACCCTATCTAGAGTACGGAGTCAAATGCTATGCTCCAAATAGTCAGAAGGATATAGATAGACTGAAAGCAGCTCAAGCTAGGGCCACCAAAGTAGCTCCAACACTAAGGCAATGTGGATATAGACAGATGATGGAACATTTGAACTTATTTGGTCTTCGAACTTGACAAATAAGGGGACAGTTAATAGAGATATTCAAAATTCTTTACGAATAACCAATGTAGATTACAAAAATCTATTCATCTTGAGCATAGATAAGACCAGAGGTAACGGATACAAACTGTAATTTGAAAAACAACACCACTCAATGAGGTATTTTCTTTACATACAAAATGGTAATATATGGAACAGACTTCCAGCGGATGTAGTAAACAGTACCATGGTAAACGAGTTCAAGAATAAGTTAGACGAGATCACATAAACTCTCTAAAGATGAATTGTTCTCCCCACGAGCGAGTGGAGTCTCCCAGGATGGACTAAAAGGTCTTTGAGACAACCAAAATCCTTGTAACTCTCTCTCTCTCTCTCTCTCTCTCTCTCTCTCTCTCTCTCTCTCTCTCTCTCTCTCAACTACGTGTGTTGGATTTATTTGTGTGATAAGAACCTTTCTAAGATAACTTGAATGCTGTTTGATGTGTTCTCGTTACTGGTATTTAATATAAACGATTTTTCATTATCATTGTTTTTCAATACTAAATACAAGAAGGGGAGGTGAATAACAATGAACTGTTAATAATATACAAATACAATGAGAGAGAGAGAGAGAGAGAGAGAGAGAGAGAGAGAGAGAGAGAGAGAGAGAGTTGTAATTTGCGGCTCCACACGGTACGTAGAGACTTCAAAGAGTATACGGTATACAGCAAGGTCTATTGTATATACGTATAGTTATACGTATCCAGTCCCCTAAAGAGGTCATGAGTCGGAGATACTGAACACGCCATGCCATGTTCCAAAGTTTACATTATGAATGAGATCATATCTTGGAGACGTGTTCTTTCTCATATTTTCTTCTTTTTTTTAAATAAATTTAATTAGATTTTAATTCTATTTTGATAACAATAATAAGTTTCGTAAAGTTGATAATGATAATAACTTTAATAATATCAGTTCTTCTTCGAAAATAATTTAAGATGTTTGATAATAATAATAATAATAATAATAATAATAATAATAATAATAATAATAATAATAATAATAATAATAATAATAATAATAATAATAATAACAAGGTCTACCTTGAAGATGAGAGGAGATGAATAGTACCCTCTCGCAACGCGTAGCAACCGAACTGTTTGTAATAATAATAATAATAATAATAATAATAATAATAATAATAATAATAATAATAATAATAATAATAATATTTTCCTTTCTATCGATTTCTTTTGCGCGAAACATTGAACTACCAAATTGCATCAGTGACGAATGAGAAACGACACAACGAATCAGGCAATTGTGGAAGAAGTCAAAGAAACGTCTCAAATGAGAAAATTGAACGTCACAGGTGAGGATTGTTAACTGCGATAGGCAGCGTTGGCTCCATCTTATTGGCTCCATCTTATTATGGCACGCCACGCTTAAGAAATTATGTAAATGAAGATGGATTTTGTGCCAGATGGATAATGGGCAAAAGAAGAAGAGGAGAGACAAAAAAAGGGGTCGCGGGGGGGGGGGGGTGGCAATTAGAGGTGAATAGATGAAGAGAAGAGGCAGCAGAAGAAGATGAAGGATATGATTTTGAAGAAATAGTTTCTTAAAATGATCCTGTGCTTTAAGGCAAGAATATGTTGGTTATTTTTTTTTTTAACCTAGAATTTTGATCAATTATTTCATGGGAATAGGCTTATGTATTCATTTATTTTTTTTTTTTTTGCTTATTTTTGTTTCGTTATTCATCTATGCGGGTATTTATTTATTTAACTGTTTATTTACTTATCTATAATTTTACTTACTCATACACACAGACAATCACACGTACACATACATATGAACCTCTCCGAAAGACATAATATTTCTAGAATGGTTAATACTCTCAGTTTCTCACTGCATAAAATCAAAAGTCCACATTGAACATCCATATTTGTGTCTAGGTAAGGGATTGGGGTACACACATACAAACGCACACCTACACATACACACACATACACGAACTCCCTTTGACAGGAAAATATTTTCCATACCAGAGTTTTCCATTCCAAAAAAGATATTACTTTCCTGCTGTATTGTCACCTACTATGAGATTCAGGGCCTCTGTAACACGGTTTTTTGGACTTTGCTCCTTATCAATGCATCGGATGTAGCTGAAAGTTGACATATGTATATTTTACAACCACACACAAATTTTGTCAGCATTATCAATAACCTAAACCCGATAGTTTTAATTTTTATAGAGTAAAAATGATCTAGCCGACGCCATGGCCAGTGATAACGAGCCAAGAGTCGGAAACATTCATTACGTAAGCAATGTAAACACCTTTTGACAAAATTTTGCCCCGCCCATCCACCAGACACCCATTCACCTTGTTCCATCGGCTCTGAAACCCATAACAGTCAAGAATGGCTAGCAGGATTTGGAATTGCCCCCGTGGTTGCAAAACTGCATTCATCTTACGACTTGCAACTTTATACAGTCAAGAGAAAGCCCGTGGCCATATTTACTATAGCCTGAATAGGTAATTATTCAGTTTCTGGTTTAAATCCAATGTTTATGGTCTGATTTGTATTTAGCGTAATATTATTATAATACTTGTAATGTCATTCAGGCTTTTGAACATTTCCATTAACTATTCACTATGCCACCAAGAGAGAGAGAGAAAGAGAGATTGTATGTAAACAGTCTTTATATAACTATTTTTGTTAAAATAAGAATTTTGTGCTAAACTCTCCATCAGACCAACGGATCATCCGATATGATTTTTTTTTTCTTCTTCTTAGGACGTACGACCGTGTTGGCTATGTTTTGGGCATGACTGCATTTTGTAAATAAATCATGAACAGTTTTAGGAGTTTTATTTGTACATCTAATGGGAATTTATAGAAGTAAAGTGAACATAATTCATTTATCCTTTAAAATAATTACTACATGTAGCAAACAAATAGTAGTAAAGATGATAATGCAATGAAGGAATGATACCATACTTTATCTTTAGCTTCAACAACGGCAATAACATACCCAGTTGCCATAACTTGTCAGCTTAATGAAATAACCTATCATCTAATGTTTAACTTAATTTCTGAGGAGGCCATGGCTTATTGCACAGTGAAAAAAACATGACTAAGACTTTATGAATGGCGGAACGATACATAAATGTGGGTGGGGTATCTGTGCTAGCGTAGTAATACTACTGTAGCAGTAGTGCCGCAACAGTAGTATACATGAATTAAACGTTTAGGCCAACTGCTGGGATCCTTGAGGATCATTTAGCACTTCTTACAACTACTCGAGAAATGAGTTTTTATAGCCAGAATTTAAATTTTCTGATCCAACAATGCCCATGATAGCCTTCAGTGTTATCCTGAATTATAAGGAGGCCAAAGTGAGTGGAGCCTCATGAAGTCATCATTCTGACGATAATTATTGGCGAAGGTTTAAAACCAAAATACGGTACCGGCTTCTATTTTTTTTTTCTCAGTAAATAGGTAGGTAGATAGACAATAAATAAAAATTGCTTGACATTGGAAATAGCAGTTATCAATGAGCTTGTCTACTACGTTTTTGAAAATTAACAACTATTCCCTACACCTTGTCAATCTGATTGTGACCTATAAAGTAGACTGTAATTTCTTAGGAAACTTATTTTTGGAGTTAGACTAATAATCGAGGTGTTTTTGTATTTATTAACATATTTTGTTGGTTTGTTCATTATGACAATTATCAGTGGAGAGGTTTCAGAGTTCATAAAGGTGTACTGCTTTGCTTTTATTTAAACTTTTGTGTCACTGTTGGCAGAGGTATCACTTTCGTTACGTATAGCCAATCATCGATCGAGAAAGAGGGAAGAAATGCCGTCATAAGTTACGTAACGAGTGCGTTCGAACCCTTTTCTCTGAATAAGTTGGCCCGTCTACAAAAAACGTCACTTTTACATTATAAGTACCAAATTTATTCAACCTACGTAATGCAGAATATAGTCAAAATTTATGTGTAGATATAATGTGCATTCTGAATAAGCGTTATATTTATGAAATTCATAGATAAAAAATTATTGCGAAAAAACCGTGTTACAGAGGCCCTGAATCTCATAGTAGTCTATTAGTCATCGTCGTTTCCCACACGCTGTGACTCATTCAGAGACTCGTCTAATTCAGCTGAACCTTGATTGGTCTACACATCCCCATATTCACGGAGGTCAGATTACTTTTAAAGCAGACGTCAGGTTTTGGATAAACTCTAATTTCTTTATCACAAGGATGTGTTATAGAGGTATGTCGAACTGAGCTCGTTATCCGTATTTCGAGAAGAAGGAAAGGAGATTTAGTTAAGAGTTATTATTATTATTATTATTATTATTATTATTATTATTATTATTATTATTAGCAAAGCTATATCCCTAGTTGGAAAAGCTAGATGCTATAATCCCAAGGGCTATAACAGGGAAAATAGCCCAGTGAGGAAAGGAAGCAGAAAGACCAATAAATTATATAAGAAGTAATGTAAAAAATATATTTTAAAATACATTAACAACATTGAAACAGATAATTCAAATATAGACTACAAAAGGACTTACGTCAGCCGGTCCAACAGAAAAACGTGGGCTGCAAGTTTGAAATTTTGAAGTTCTGATTCAATTAGCCAATTAGGAAGATCATTCCACAATTTGGAATATAACTTCTAAAATTCTGCGTAGTGTTGAGCCTCTTGAAGGAGACGGCTGGACTATTAGAATTAACTGCCTGCCTAATATTACGAACGGTAAGGAACTGTCCCGGAAGATCTGAATATAAAGGGTGGTCAGAATTATGAAAAATCCTATGCAATATACATAATGAACTAATTAAACGAATAATTTCTAGATCAGGAATAAGAAATTTGAAAGACCGTAAGTTCCAGTCCAGCAAATTAAGAATAGAATCAGCATCTGAAGACCAGACAGGAGAACAATACTCGAAACAAGGTAGAATGAAAGAATTAAAACACTTCTTCAAAATAGATTGGTCACGGGAAATCTTAAAAGACTTTCTAAATAGGGCATTTTTTTTTTCAATTGGAATATACACAGCCCTAATGTGTTTCTCAAAAGTAAATTTGCTGTCGAGAATCACACCTAAAATTTTAATAGTCACACAAAGTTAAAGAACATTATTAATGCTGATATACTGATGTTGAGGAGCCATTGTCCTGGACTTTGAGTTTTGTTAGGATTCAACTTCATACCCCATAATTTGCACCATGCACTAATTTTAGCTAGATATCTATTAAGAGACTCAACAACCCCTGATCTACATTCAGGATATGGAATTGATGCAAAGAGAGTAACATCATCTGCATATGCAACGAGCTTGTTTTTATAGACCAAACCACATGTCAAGTGTATATAGTATGAAAAGTAATGGGCCAAGAACACTACCCTGTGGAACACCAGATATCACATTCTTATACTCACTTTGGTGCCCATCAACCACAACTTTTTGAGATCTATTACTTGAAAATTCAATAATAATGCTGAGAAACGACCCACCCATTGCCAACTGTTTGAGCTTGCAAACGAAGGCCTCACGGTCAAAGGCAGCACTAAAATAAAGGCAAATCATACAAACTTCCTGACCACAATCAAAGGATTTCTGTACAGCATTTGAGATTGTAAGAGGGACACCAAATGCTCCAAGACCTTTACGAAAACTTAATTGCAAACTAGGGAACAAAAGATTACCTTCAGAAAACCTGTTATAACGTTTTACCAAAAGACGTTGAAAAACCTTAGATAATGTGGGAGTTCTGGACATTTTGTGGTTATCAGTTGGATTTGACCTACCACAAACACATTTACATAGTGTAGTAATATTACAAATTTTCCAACAAGTGCTAAAGCTCGTCTTTTTGCTATTTATCACAAAATAACAGATAAATTTTGGAGCTAGGAAATCTGGTCTACACCTTCATAAGCATCAAAGTCCATCGAAAGAGCTTTAATTCCCGAGATCGAAAAGCTAAACTAGTTAGTTTAGCCTCGGGAAAATAGGAATGAGGAAGTTCGAGTTTCTCATTACTCTGCTGAGTTATCTGGTCTAAGTAAAGGAGACTCTGATGCATCTACACCAAAGAGCGCAGATTTAAGGGTATTCCATCACTTATGTTCCTGGGTTTTACCAGAAAGGTTATCTTTTATGGTTAGATTGTATTCCTTTTCATTCGAAGCATAAACTCTCTGAGCAAAACCTCTAAGCTGAGCATAGTTATTCCAGGTCATATCTGATCTGTTACTCTTCCAAAGATTATAGGCCTCCTGCTTCTCCAAATAAACAAGTCTACATTCATCAATGAACTATGGTTTTTCCTTCAGTTGGTACCTTAGCACATGAGAAGGGATAAGCCTATCAACAGTGTTGACTAGATTCCCTTTCAAAGGGACTACAGGATCAACACTACTATACAATTTCAGCCAATTCAAGCCCAAAAGATCATACAAAATCCCATTCCAGTCTGCTTGAGATTTCATATAAATCTTACATGAGTAAGATACATCAGAGACAGGCTGCTCAGTCTCCACTACTAATGAAATCAAGGAATGATCAGATTTCCCGACTGTAGAACCAACGTTATTTGTTTTATATAAAGCCATGGGAGTCAGTGTATACGAGGCCCCAGCAGTTACCAGACTAGTGAGTAGCTTCACTTAGATTTGCTCACAGCCTAATTCAGAGGTAAAGTCTAAAGCTCTTAAGCCATGGCAATCGGTAGGAGGAACAGAGCATTGAAATCACCAACAAAGACAAAAGAGGCCTTAACATAATCTTCTTGTAATACGGCCATAATGGTAAGAAGACAATAAAAGATAGAATCATCGATGTGTGTATTCCAGTAGATTGAACACAAATAATTGGTATGCCTGCCACAAACCATTATTATCTGATTCTAATTACATCCACTTTCGTAGCATGACTTATGAGAAGCAGGGTACTCACTCCTAATATACACTACCATTCCCGTGGCCCTAGAGATAGCATCACGTTTCAACATTACTGGCTTCTCAAAACCCGTTATAAGGAGCTCAGATGAGTGTGTCACATTAGAAACTAAAGTTTTTTAAGCAAAAAAGAATATCGTACTGTCTGGATGCAATTGTAAGGTCTTGAATATTTGCATTAAGAACCACGAATATTGTAATACAGTAGAAGACATTGACGAAATCTAGGACGTACTGGTCCGGTATGCATCATAACACTTTGAATACTGGTTCGTCTCTATAGCTGCCCTGCAGGCAATCAACTGTCAGATCGCGCAACCAGTTGTTGCATCACGGCTCGCTTGGCAATGAGGCCAAATAATGTTTCCAAGTAACATGTATACACATATCGAATATCTATGCTTGTTTATTTCTCCTCGTTATTGCTACCAATATAATTGCTAATATAAAGAACTGTGCATGAAAATAAAACGCTTTACAGAGAGAGTTGCATTCTATAATTGTTCATGTTTTAGCAACAATTACGATGAGGAATTTCCACGTAGGCTAATATTAGGCTGTAAACATTAGTATCCGCCAAGGGCAACGTTGTATGGATTTTGAAGGGGTGTTTTGTTCAGGACTGTAAGGTGCTCGCTGGATTGTAGATGAATTGGAGGGATATTGCACACACTTTAAAGTATTACACACGCACACACACAAACACACACACACAATATATAAACCCCATTATATAGCTATAGTTTTTCATACAGGAACGAACACCGAGAAATAAAGTGTTTATGGTGTC
>NC_090753.1:24046427-24066427 GCF_036898095.1 Palaemon carinicauda | reverse complement strand
GAGAGAGAGAGAGAGAGAGAGAGAGAGAGAGAGAGTTTAGCATCTGACTTTGCTTCCGTCACTGAGAAGAGATTTGGAATTAATAGATAGGTTGTTGTTGGATATTGGAAACACCCCTGCCTGGTGATCTGCCCGGCTGGGGTTCAAGCCTCGCTTCATTTAGTATCTGCAACCTCACCATCGGTGTGAGCTAAGGATTGTCAGAGCCGGAAGACCCTATAATTTTACCTGCTGAGTCTTCAGCAGCCATTGTCATTGTCCCTTGCCTCTACCATTCATGAGCGGCCTTTCCACGTTAAACCTTTAAAGTTAATTATCCTCTAGATCCATAAGAATCCTTTTCAAATCATAATAGCTGTAAATTGAAAATGAAAGAAATAAAATGGAAATTGATTGAGGTAGACTTTAGGGGGTTAGATCAAAATGAGGAGGGAACTGGACGATGTAAATGGTAAGTTCTGATCTAATCACCTTCCGTATAAAAGGTTGAGTAATGTGGCAATGCAATAGCTAGCTAGCAGGACTGTGAGTCTTTGCTGAATCACTGCGACCACAGACATGAAGATTATTTTAGGATTTTTATGATCATTCCACCACATCACGAGAATTCTTTACACGAATCATTTATTAAAATTGTAAAAACTATTCTTTTTTATTGTTAACAGATAAAGATAATTTAATTTTAGGTTTTTTTTATGAGGTGCTGATGTATTCGGAAATTTTCAAGATAATGCTTAATTTCTCCAAGTATCATCTTAAGCAATGGGGATACAACCAACATCTCTACCCCACTCTGTCTTCTTTTTCCATTCGTCCATATTATGTACTAGCCTCCTGGCTAGTAAAGTGGAAACGTGTTTGCCTAGCATTCGCAAGGCAAGAGATCGATCCCCGCCCAGGACCGTGAGTTTAAGCTGTTTACTGGAGAGGCTACTGCTGTGGTAGGGCACCACAGTGGGGGGTTGTGTTTGCCCGGCTGACGTTCTGGTGAGCATCTATTTTGATGGAACCGGAACTGAAACCAGTCACCTTTAACCTTTAAGTGTGCCGGTTCTTTCTCTTATCGTCCACATTCTGCTGCTTATCGACTTCTTTTCCCTTTCACATATAATTTATATTTATCATAGTTTCCGTTGTTTCCTTTCTCGTCCTCTTCGTCTTTTTGTTTTCTTCTGGTCTTAATTTTACTCATTTTCTAATCTTTTGAATCCCCTTTTCGTCTATTTCAGTTCTTTTTTTTTTCACACATCCAGCTGTAAACGAACACATTAATATCCCTCTGAAAATACCGGTTCACCCCCCTCCTGATCAGTAATCTCTGAGTGAGAGTGGAATAATGCAAGCAGAAGCTTTGGGTTCATATTGAGGTCATAAAAATGTTATGCACTGAAAGGATATTTTTTTTTCTTTTTTGGGAAAATAATCACGTAAAATTTTTCCTCTGAAAAACAGTAAACGATAATGGCATCGAGATGTCGCTCTTGATTGTTAGCCTTTAATTTGTTTTGCTGGTAAATGATAATAGTAATATGATATTCATAAAATTACATTTAATGTACAATGGTTTTTAATCTCTATACAATAAAAATACTGTTTATTTGAAATGATTTTTACTGGTCTCAAGATTATTCGTATTATAAAAATAGAAATAACAGAATAGAAAACTGGTCTAAACAATTGAAATATTTGCTATACGTAAAGTTATATTTAAATGTAGCTAGACACACTCCCTGGAAAATAAGTGTAATTATATTTTTGATATTCGTGACTTTTTTCATTATAACTAAAACTGGCATGCTCCCTTCAAAATGGGTATAGCCTAATTCTATTTTAGCATTTGCGTTTTTTTTTTTTTTTTTTTTTTTCAATTGGGTAAAAATAGACATAATCTTCAAAGGATGTCTAATCATATTTGAACTTTTGCGGCAATATCTTTAATTTGTGAATTTAATAAAAATGACGACTCCTTAAAATAAGTCTAATTCAATTTCATTCCATATGATACATAGTAACAGGATTGGAAAGATAATATATCACAGAGCCGCAACTGTTATTAATGACAGTTCAGGTTTTACACACATTTATTGGGGAAAAACTTCATTAACACACGAATTACTTTCTGTCCATATCATTTGTGACCCCTTCTCTCTATTTGTGATGATAATTTTCTTGTAAAGTGCTGTATATTAGATGCATATCAAATATCATGCTAAACCTCGATAGTTTCTTGTAGTTCCCGTAACGTTGCCATCCTTGTAATCTAGGGATTGGTGGTTTGGAGGTGCTTCTAGGTCAGCAGCTAATACCTGGCCCTCCTTGGTCCTGCTTTTCCATCTAGGGTTGTAGCTTAGCAAGTAATAATAATAATAATAATAATAATAATAATAATGATAATAATAGTGAGATGAAGGATAATTGGGTACGAACGAGAGCTGAAGGAGTATCGTGAGAGATCGGGAGGGGACAAATGATCGTAGGAGATCGCGAGGTGAAGGATGATTGTGGGGGATCATGAGCTGAAGGATGATCGTAGACGATCATAAGCTGAAGAATGATCGTGGACGATCATGAGCTGAAGGATGATCGTAGATGAACATGAGCTGAAGGATGATCGTGGAAAATCATGAGCTTAAGAATGATCGTGGGCGATCACAAGGTAAAGGATGATCGTGGGAGATCGTGAGGTGAAGGTTGATCGTGGGTGATCATCAGCTGAAGGATGATTGTGGATGATCAGGAGCTGAAGGATGATCATGGACGATTATGATATGAAGGATGATCATGGACAAACATGAGCTGAAGAATGATCGTGGGGGATCACAAAGTAAAGGATGATCGTGGGAGATCGCGAGGTGAAGGTTGATTGTGGGTGATCGCCAGCTGAGGGATGATTGTAGGTGATCCCGAGTTGAACGCTGGTCGTGGGCGATCGCAAGGTGAAGGATGATCGTGGGTGATCTTGAGACGAAGGATGATTGCGAGCGATCGCAAGGTGAAGAATGATCGTGGGCGATCGTGAGGTGAATGATGATTGTGGGGAATCCCGAGCTGAAGGATGATCATAGGTGATCGCAAAGGGAAGGATGATCATGGGAAAAAGCAAGAGGAAAGATGATCGTGGGCAATCACAATGTGAAGTATGATCACGGGCGATCGTGAGGTGAAGGATGATCGTGGGCAATCACTAACGTAAGGATGTTTGTGGGCAATCACAAGGTTAAGGATGATCATGGGCTATCACAAAGTGAAGGAAAATTGTGGGCGATCGCAAGGTGAAGGATGACTGTGGGCAATCACAAGGTGAAGGATTATTGTGGGCGTTCCCGTGCTATAATTGTCAACTGAACGATGAGTGTGGGCAATCGCGACCTAAAGGATGATCATGGGCAATTGTAGGTAGTAGGTTCACCAGGGTACCAGCCACCCATTTGAGATGCTACCGCTAGAGAGTTATGGGATCCTTTAACTAGCCAGACATTTCTACATTGGATCCTTCTCTCTTGTTACGGCTCAAATTCCCTTTGCCTACACATACACAAAATGGACTTGACTATTCTCTACAGATTATCCTTTGGTCTCATACACCTGACAACACTAAGAACACTGAGCAATTCTTTACCCAAGGGTTAACTACTGCACTGTAATTGTTCATTGGTTACTTTCCTCTTGGTAAGGGTAGAAGAGACTCTTTAGCAATGGTAAACAGTTCTTCCAGGAGAAGGACAGTCCAATGTAAGACTATTGTTCTTTAGCCTTGGGTAGTGTCATACCCTCTGTACCATGGTCTTCAACTGTCTTGGGTTAGAGTTGTCTTGCTTGAGGGTACACTAGGGCACACATATTCCATCTATTATCTCTTCCTCTTGTTTTGTTAAATTTTTTATGGTTTATATAAAAAATCATTATTTTAATGATACTGTTCTTGAAATATTTAATTTACCCTCTTTTTCTTTCCTCATTTGGATATTTTCCCTGTTGGGGCCCCTGGGCTTATAGCATCCTGCTTCTGAAACTAGGGTTGTAGTTTAGTAATTAATAATAATAATAATAATAATAATAACAATAATAATAATTAATATAATAATAATTGCGAGCTGAAGGATGATTATGGTCAATCGAGAAATGAAGGATGATCGTGAGGGATCGCGAGCTGAAGCATGATCATGGGTAATCGCAATGTGAAAAATGATCGTGGGAGATCGCAAGCTGAAGCATATTTGTGGGAGATTACGAGGTGAAGGATGATCATCATCAATCCCGAGCTAAAGGATGATTGTGGGCGATAGTGAGGTGAAGGATGATCTTGGGCAATTACGAGCTGCAGGATGATCATGGACGATCGTCTTTTGAAGGATGATTATGGCAATCGCAAGCTGAAGGATAATCATAGGCGATCGGGAGCTGAAGGATGATCATGGGTAATAGCGAGCTGAAGGATGATCATGGGGATCGCGAGCTAAAGGATGGTCGTGGGCGATCGCCAGCTGAAGAATGATTGTGGGCGATCATGAGCCAACGGTGTAGCTGCAGTAGGGCTGAGCAAGGCGAGTCCATTGAGGAGAAGGGTCTGCTGGACAAGACAAATCTGCTGGACGAGACGAGTCTTGCTGGAAGAGTCAAGTCTTTCTGGAAGACATATATATATATATATATATATATATATATATATATATATATATATATATATATATATATATATATATATATATATATATATATATATATATATATATATATACATATATATATATATATATATATATATATATATATATATATATATATATATATATATAAACTTGCTCCTTCTTATGTGAATAGTTATAATTTACCGTAATATATATATATATATATATATATATATATATATATATATATATATATATATATATATATATATGTATATATATATATATATATTTATATATATATATATATATACATATATATATATATATATATATATATATATATATATATATATATATATATATATATATATATATATATATATATATATATATATATATATATAAAGTTGCTCCTTATTATGTGGATTGTTAAAATTTACCGTAATATATATATATATATATATATATATATATATATATATATATATATATATATATATATATATATATATATATATATTTATATATATATATATATATATATATATATATATGTATATATATATATATATATATATATATATATATATATATATGTATATATATATATATATATATATATATATATATATATATATATATATATATATATATATATATATATACTTGCTCTTTATTATATACATTGTTAAAATTTGCCGTAAAGGAAAATGTTAAATGTCTGGCACCATTTATTCAAGTTTTTTTGTAGTCCTAAAAACGGATATATCGACGTTAAGGAGTGAAATTACGGTCACCTACTCGTAAAAGATAATAATGAAGTAAGGTAAAAGATCGGTCACCTGTATTTTACTGAAATACTACTGAGAGCAGGATATCTTTACGGAGGGTCTCCTATTAAAAATACGGTTTTTATAACCGATTAGGGGAGATATACAACCATACAAAATTATTTGCCATACAATTTTCTTGAAATTAAACCAATATCTTATTTTTTCAAAGTACAGTAGGTATTTTTCTTAATCTTCTCGAAAAAATATAATAAAAACACATCCCCAAACCCAAGTATTCTCTATAATTTATCTAGTTACCTGTTAAATTGGCTGAAATAAAACTTAGATTATCTTTATTTGAAAATGCTGCATCCTTATTTCTTGATAAAACGTCAACGAAAATTAACAAAATCTTAAACAATAAAATATTTTTTTGTTCATCAAGCTCTTATGAAAGAAGGACTTTTCTCAAAGTTGTTATTTTTGGCTTGAAGTTAATGTTTTCAGTCAATTTATATGTGACACTGGATAAGGAAGTAGTATTTTATTTATTCATTTTTTTCAGGGGAACCTTTCGGTTAATATTTAGTACTAAAGCTCTATGTGAACTATTAAATACTCCCGCTCACGTTAGCTCCAGCCTTTTTTGTTTTTTTATTGAGAAATTTTTACTTTTTTTTTTTATAATTTCGGGACTTTAACATGTACAACTTATCAATTTTTTTGTATAAAGGTTTCAATTAATTGAAGTAAGCTTGATAAGTAAATAAAAAAAGATATGAAGCGAAAGATGCTTATGAAAATTGATAAACAACTTATTAACAACGACAACCAAAATATCAAATTATCTGTGTGGTGTAAATCTTGTAACTATATATATATATATATATATATATATATATATATATATATATATATATATATATATATATATATATATATACATACATACATATATATATATATATATATATATATATATATATATATATATATATATATATATGTATATATATGTGTGTGTGTATGTCTGTGTGTGCGGGTGTGTGTGCGTGTGTTTGTATATATGTGTGAGTGTGTGTGTGTATGTGTGTGTGTGTTTTATTCCTCTTGACGTCTGGCAGCCTTTGATTACCAGGGAATCGAGAGCGAAAAATGCTACACTATTTTTCATTCACTTTGTCGCAAACATATATTTTTTGGTAACAAAGTGACTGATAAGCACTTTTTTATTTGATGTTTGGAGTATAAGCTGATGATAATAAATTGAAATACCCAACAATCTACATAAAGCAAATTGAAAAATAGCAAACTATATTATTTCCTTCGGAGGAGATGGAAGGAAAAAAGAAAATGGAGTGCGTTTCCTAATTAACAAAAATCTTGCAGGTTACATGGAAATTTTTTTTAGTGGTAGTCATAGAATTCAAGGTTTCATAAAATTTAACAGGAAATAAAAACTGAAGATCATTCAAACATATGGACCAACAACATCCCATACAGAGGAAGAAATAGAGACTGTTTATGAAGATCAGGAGATATCCATATCTCATTTTTATTTTGGGTGACTTCAATGATAAATAGGTCAAAAGAAAATAGGAGAATTAGCAATAGGTACATTTGGAGTAGGCAAAAGGAATGAAAGAGGAGATATCCTTACTAATTTTGCTGAATGAAACAATCTTAAAATCATGAACACCTTCTTTCATAAAAATGAATCCAGCAAATGGACGTGGAGAAGCCCATATGGAGAAACGAAAAATTTGATAGATTTTATTTTCAGTGAAAAAGTCAATTTAGTCGATTATAGAATGGGGAGAATTTTTTTAGTGGTAGTCATAGAATTCAAGGTTTCATAAAATTTAACAGGAAATAAAAACTGAAGATCATTCAAACATATGCACCAACAACATCCCATACAGAGGAAGAAATAGAGACTGTTTATGAAGATCGGGAGATATCCATATCTCATTTATTTTGGGTGACTTCAATGATATAGGTCAAAAGAAAATAGGAGAATTAGCAATAGGTACATTTGGAGTAGGCAAAAGGAACGAAAGAGAAGATATATTTATGAATTTTGCTGAATGAAACAATCTTAAAATCACGAACACCTTCTTTCATAAAAATGAACCCACCAAATGGACGTGGAGAAGCCCATATGGAGAAACGAAAAATTTAATAGATTTTATTTTCAGTGAAAAAGTCAATTTAGTCGATTATAGAATGGGGAGAAACAAATTTTGCTTAGATCTAAGGAAAGAAAGCAAGAAAAATTCCTATAAATCAAGAAAATAAATACTCCTATAAGACAAAAATCTGATAAGTTTAGTTAAGCAATACAAAACAGGTATTCCTGGCTAACTGATGAATTGTAAGTAAGTAAACTAAAAATAACAGTAATTTAATAGAATTTTTATTGGAATCAGCACAAGAGATATGTGGAAGAGTTCCTGATTAAGAGCAAGGAAAACTATCAGACGCGACCAAAAATCTAATAGAGAAAATGTTCAAAATTAGGTTAAAATCAAAGAGAGATGCATGAGAATTAACAGAATGATGCAAAACAATAAACAAATTAAAACTCCAAGATACTCATAAACACAATCAGACGAGAATATCTCGCAGCATGCCTAAAAGGATTTTTAAGAATATAGATTGGAAAAATGCCGGAATTAATATTAGTGAGGAATATCTTAAGAACTTAAGATTGGCAGATAGCATAGCGAGTCCATGGAATCAGGGGGTAAATTACAAAGATATAAATTTTAATAGAGAAACAGGAATGTAGGACTGAAAATGAATATGAGTAATACTATGATGATATTCAATGAAAAGGCAGAGATAATGCACTAGTACAGTGGTAACGTGCTTGCCTAGCATCCGGCTGGGGGCAGATCGATCCCCGCCCAGGACATAAGTTTAACCCTTCGTGGACTAGGAGGCTCAAAATTACCAAGAAGACTGATGGGATCCACACGGACCCCATTCTTTTGAGTCAGATCGATAAATTATATTTGAACTCAGAATTGCTAAACTTCACCTGTTTATTCTTCAGCCCTTTTATGGTGAAACCCAAAATAATTTTTGTATATATTGTAAAATAAATTCCATTTGTGTGTAAGAAAAGAAAAACAGTGAACAAATGCTTTAGTTAAGAAAATTACAATTATTCTCAATGAAATAAGTAAATATTAGTAATTAATGACCAAAAAGGATATACAGGTTACCGTTTTTTGGTTCGTTTTAACACAATGCGACTTACACATGAAGCAAACCTGATATGTAATCTCAACAACTAAAGTTAGAAGGTGCAACAGACACTTGGTCACCACATGATGTGCACGATTTTTTATTTATTTATTCCTTTTTTTTTTTTCTCCACACTCCTCGGACACTTGGAACAACCTCTTTCTTGGTTTCTTAGAGCTGAGTTATTGAGGGTAGTGCTGTGTCTTCCATAATCATGAAGGCTTCCATCCATTGAATTCTATGCCTTGGAAAAATAGCTCGTAAATCTGAAACACCGCTGGATCTTTGGCTTCCAAAGTTCTTCAGCTAAGTTAGAGACAGAATTCCATTGCTTTTGGTTTTAATTATACCCATTAGATTTTTTTTTCTATGAAACATACAGCAGCATTTTATCCTACAACATCAATCATCCACTAAAAAAAAACCAAGTACCATCTATTGGGGATTCTTTTACATGTATAGTTCTTGAAAAAGAGGTCTTAGGTATCAACCTAACCTTTTGTTGCATTATAGTCCAAAATCATATCAAGGCTGGAAGGTTCATCTTCTTGTATCTTATTGTTATAATGCATCCTGCTCAGTAAAATTACTGCCTTGTTGATCTTCCGGACATAGCTTGATATAAAAAAATAGTGATATTTGTTCCAAACTTTGTTGAATGCACTTTGCGATACCCCGATGCTGGAAATGATAGGGGTATTTGCCATTTATTTTTCTTAAGTGTTCCCAATAGGTTAATAATCTTCTTCACTAGTTCTAGATTAAGTTTAAAATCTGTAAAGTTGTCTGATGTAATATTTCTTCCTGAATTGGCAATAGTTGTGATGAGATCCGGAGCAACCTTCCTAGCTGGTTGCTGTCCCTGACCACCAGGACCCTTTCCTGAATATATTTGTGCATTTTGGAGACAAGCATTTTTAGCATCTATCATGCACCAGATTTTAATCCCATATTTATTTGGTTTTCATGGCAGATATACTTTGAAGGAACATCTTCCTCGGAATGATATTAGAGATTCCTCAGAAGTAACAAGTGTTCCAGTTTTATAGTTTACCTAACAAGCTTCAATAAACTCATGCAAGACTTCATATATACAGTAGATGCCAATTTCCCCTTGTTCACCATTATTTCTCACATCATGTGTTGATATTTAATCAAATCTTATGCACATCTTTATTTGTTTGAACCTGTCACAACTCACAGAAGCACGATAAATTGCTGGCCATGTCTTAGTCCTGAATAATCTAGCAACAGGTTTGAATGCCTCCTTGACCACTTCAGATTGAAGATGAAAACCTACCCATGCCATCAATTCAACACAATCTACTACCTTCCATTCTTCTGCATAAGTAGCAGCTTCTTTTTCCTTAGTTACTAGTACAAAGAGCACCAAGGAGAAATACCAATAATTTATGTTAAAGATTATTATGGCATTAGCAACTAGATACATAGTGAAGAAGCACCATTAAATTACCTCAAAAATATTGTTGAAAATTATTGAAAAATTATTTGAAATATCGATTGGGCCGAGGGCCCAAGGCTTAGGAAACTCACTTATTTTTCTAAAATTTTTACAAAATAAAATATAGATAAATTAGAGACACGGAAGCCCAATGGGGTCCCTACAGATACAAGAGGTATAATTTTAGCTGTCATTCCATGAAAAAAAAAAAAATATTCTAAGCTATTATCACTTGTGAAAACTCATAAACCACCAATGATAAAACTAATGGCATATGGGTGTTTTTGAGTAGATAGCGAAAGAGATATGTCATACCAAAGACTTACTGGTGGTCTTCAGTCAGGACCCCTCCAGTCCACGAAGGGTTAAGCAGTTTGCTGGGGGAGGCAATTGCTGTGCTTAGGCACCTCAGAGGGTTGGGCCGGCCTGCTCTCTCTCTCTCTCTCTCTCTCTCTCTCTCTCTCTCTCTCTCTCTCTCTCTCTCTCTCTCTCTCTCTCTGGTATTTTAACTACATTCACTGTTACCCTGATATTTGATTATAACCTACAGCTTTCATCCTAGAAAATACATATTTTCATTTTCACAATTTTTCTCCAAGTCGTCGCTAACCTTTGTTATTGAACTTTGACTTATTTTCATTCGTACTGTTTTAACTGTTTCTTTGATACCTAAAAAAGGAGATCAGTTGATAGGACAGTAGAAAACACAAACAATCAGATAAAATTAGCAGGAACGGACGGCTTCGTTATTATTATTATTATTATTATTATTATTATTATTATTATTATTATTATTATTATTATTATTATTATTGCTGTTGTTGTTGTTGTTGTAGTTGATGTTGTCCCTATTCCAATTCAATTTGGTTTTGGTTTTTAGTTTTTTTAAATGTATCCTTTCCTCTAAAGGAATTCCTGTCGTCTTCTTTATTATTTATTAGATTTATCTTTTGCCCACTTCATTTCATTCTTATAAAAGAAGTCTTTAGTACTTTATAAGAGCTAAACAATTATTGTCTGACTTTTCCTTTGTTAATTATTTGATAATTGATTCAGCGGTTATTTTTAAACTAGTGGACATGAGCCGTCAAAAATGATGTCTATTTATTTAGATATATATGCACACACACGCGCACGCACATATTTAATCCTTTCCTGGCGGGAAGCTGCTGTTTCGGCAATTTGTGGGAAAGTCTGGTTTCCGTGTGTACCTCTGAGAGCAACCCCTCTTACCAGGGAATGGCTACTTCCTCCCCCTACTGAGCTTGACAGGAAAGAAATATATAGATATATATGTATTTATATGTTTATTTATATAGCCAGACACTTGTTCTTTATTATATAGGGAAGATATGTCCTGTATTGATGATCTTACTGAATGTTATTAGAAACGTAAATCTTATTAACCTAATGATTTATATAAATCAGTAAGACTTTAATATCTGAAAAATTTACATAAATATTGATAACAATCTTTTGTTTTCACAACAATAACAAGAAATGAAGCTAATTCTAGTCCACTGCAAGACAAAAGCCTCAGACATATCCTTATTCATGTCTGGTGTTCGGCCAATTTTCATCACCACGCTGGTCGCTGCGTTTTAGAGAAGGTGGACAATTTTTGCCTGATGGTTCACAGCAAACCAACCTAGTATGGGTGGCCTAACTAGTACAGCATTGATGATGATGGCAATATGCAAGCCCTCTCACCGCGTAAAGACATCCCCACCCACAAAATAGAAAAGAAACGTCTCTCAAAGGGGTCTGCAATTTCCAATCATTTCTGCACCTGATGCTTCAACTGTACCTTCAACTATGATTGATCTGGGTGAGACACCAGATCGCGTGAACATGTAATGAACTTGTTCGATAGTAATGTTATAGATATAGTCATCATTAGTGCGTGGAAAACTGATGTATTCAGTGACTGTAATGTCATAATAGTATTAATTATTACTGGTGGAAGAAATTGATATGGCGTATGATGAAATCAATCGGATGAATATTTAATGTTTTTGTGACCATTAACAGAGAGAGAGAGAGAGAGAGAGAGAGAGAGAGAGAGAGAGAGAGAGAGAGAGAGAGAGAGAGTGAAATAAGCTCTACTTTTGTGTACTACTGCTTTCCCGGCTTATCGCTATCAGTTGTTTCAAAGAAAGATTTTAAGGATATTTCAGTTTAATCTCCATGTGTTTTTCGGTGATTTCTTAATATTATGTTCATTTACGTTTTCTGACAAATCTTATGCATTTTAATACCATCAGAAGGAACATTTATAAAGGAAATAGGTTTTAGCATATAAAAATGAGAAGCAAAATAACAATTAAAAATACACTACGGTACAAATTATAAGGAGAAATACTGGTAAAATTATAAGTCTAAAATTACTTTTATATGTATAATTACTAAAATTTGGATTGCTTCATAAACCATCAGTAAATAACCAGTAAATAAACACAATTGTAATTACATGAAAAATTACCATAACAACAACAACAAATGCACCCGTTTCTGGTACACGGCAGGACAAAGGCCTCAGACGGGCCCTCACTCATGCCTGGGATTTGGTTATATCATCCCCTAATATGGGTGGCTCTGACTAGTGCAGATTTGTTGATTATGGTGATACACAAACTATTTCCCCACGTCAAGATGTCCCAAATCAGAAAGAGAAATTACAAGAAGTCTAACCACAATCTAAATGAAAAATTATTGTTAAATATATATGTAATTTAACACGCAAAGACAAGGTCACACGATGTCAAAGGTCATTGTGTTCTCGAAAATTCGATCTCCTTGAGCTTTGAAGCTACTAAACTTCACAACTATGCATGTTCACTACTTCTTATACAGAGTGTCATGTTTTTGGCACCGAAAAGGGAAGATTTTGGTTTGGGTCATGTAAAACGAAAAAATCAATTTTGATCTTTCGTGTAACTGTGACCTTGACCTTCACTCTAAGAGGTCAAATTTTCAATGGATTCTATTGTGTACGACAGAACATATTTCCTGAAACTTTCAAGTAAATTGGTCTATTAGTTTTTTTTTTCATAAAGTTACCAACAGGGAAACTACAGAGACAAAAAACTACCAAAAAAAAAAAAACAATACTGGTCACCCACCTCTTATTGGGGACGGTAACAAGAAACTAAGAATTCCATCTGGATCTAAAAGACGACCTCGACGGGTCTAAATAGACTTCGTTTTATGTAGCAGTTCCAGTCATGGAAACTCTTCTGTTTTTTGGGTCCTAACGAAAGTCTGTTGACATATCAGAGTCAGCGATGCAGAAGAAGAGAGAACGAAGTAACTTAGCTTGAAGGAATAAGCGGGTTTGGAAAAAGGTAGGAGAGGAAGAGTTGGAGGAGCAGTAGGGGAGGGGGAGGAAGGGGGAAGAGGTGAAGGCAGGGGTGCCGATCACCCAGGATTTGTGGTAATGAGTGAAATAAGAAAATGCGATGGGAATGATAGATGTCGAAGTGGTGGTTGACAGAGAGAGACAGTCCAATATTTGTTCGTGTATGAAACTCAGAGATAAAGACATGAATACTTGCTTGGGCTATAATTTATTCATAGAGAGAGAGAGAGAGAGAGAGAGAGAGAGAGAGAGAGAGAGAGAGAGAGAGAGAGAGAGAGAGAGAGAGAGAGAGATGGATACTTTCTGATAAAAGATTGCATTGAAAAAAAATAATGTATTCGACGAAATTTAAAAAAGAAAAGGAGCCTTAAAAGGCTGTGTCATTCTTCTTTGGAATTTTGTAATCTTGCAACTGGTATAACAGCTAAAGGGCTTCCGGCTTTTTGATAAATAGTTCGATTCATCATGAAAAGGTGGTTTTCCATAATTATCTGATATCAAAGAAATTCAGAGAAAAATGTAAAAAAAAAAAAAAAAAAAAACAGTTTATGCGCAGCAACTGAAATCATATTTCCCTTATATAATATGAATGGGAAACTTATGCAGGAGATTTTGCATATATTTCCATAAGCTTTAAGATTCATGCTTAGTTTTTCGTGTTTCTTCCTTTTAGTAACATATTAATTTCCCATTATGTGATTAGATTAATTTCTCCCGGAGATTGAATAAAGAATTATGACAACAGTGAAATACTTCCTATGATATATTTAAATTTTTTATTTTCTTAATTTTCCCTTTGTGAGTGGGGATCCCTTAGCCTGGTGAAAGGGTTTGTGCATCACCATGATTAGTAAAGCAGCGCTAGCCACAGCTACCCATACTGGGTTGATTTGCTGTAAGCGATCAGACAAAAGTCTTCCACCATCACCAATTCACAGTGGCCAGCGTGGTGATAAAAGGTAGCCCGTCGCAAGACATGAATAAGATGTCAGAGGCTTCTGTCCTTCAGAGGAATATAAACGGCTGCATTTGTTGTTGTTGGTGGATGTATGTGTGTGTGTGAAATGTTATCGTAAATATGCAAAATCCGTTATTATGCATAATTCCTAGTGAATTTGCATCCTAACAGATACTTCAATTACTATGCATAATCAATGAGAAATTCTAGTAAATAAGTATAAATCCTAATTCTAGTAATTTGGCAAAATAACGATTATAAACGGAGTTTGTATGTAAGATAACTGTTATTGACTCGAAGAGTAAATGATGACTTACGTCATAACTAAGCATTTAAATGGTAACGGCAATATATAATATCAGATAAATTATATATTTTTTTTTTGTCAAGACAAGCACTCGTAGTTTCACGGAATGGAGAGAAGGAATCAGTGGTTTTATTCGTCCATCGCGAAGAAGGAAGGAAAAAGGCAAGCAGAGAGATGAATACGACACAATTCTTTCTCAAGGAATTGTACTGGAAATGGACAGTGGTAAAAAAGGCTGCTTAAAATGTATGATATAATGAAAATAACATAGGAAGGCCTAACAGGGAAGTGGGTACGATCCTTCGTTACAGCTGTGGTAAATGGTTCTTTGAAACCCCCCTCTATTCATATAGTAAATGGACACTTTGGCCGAAGCATTCTACTTAATAAAAAAAAAAAAAAAAAAAAAATAGTTAAGTATTTATAAAGGAAATGCGAACAGAAGGGTGGTGGCAGTAAACAGTTAAAGATGAAATAGTTACTCAAGCAAACAACCAAGGTTTCCTCAGGCCTTTGTCTTTCTGCTATATGGTGGTACAAGTCTGTAATCTTATGTATTGTGAAAATTTACTGGAGCTCTACAGTTATTTTGTAGAATAACCCAGTTTATAACTGTTATTGTGCAAAACAACAAAGATTTTTAGGAAATTTGCATATTTATTGTATTTTTTAGTGTTATGCATAATATCTGAATTATCCGTCAGTATGCAAATTTACTAGGAATTATGCATAATAACGGATCTTGCATATTTTCGGTAACTACAATCTCTCTCTCTCTCTCTCTCTCTCTCTCTCCTCTCTCTCTCTCTCTCTCTCTCATCTCTCTCTCTCTCTCTCTCTCTCTCCTCTCCTCTCTCTCTCTCTTCAAGTAATTCTAACTTTGGAACATATATTTTCCAGGAGGGACATCCGAGAAAAAATAAATTTCCAAGGGAGAAAAAAAGTGGCGTTGATGAGCGCCATTTTTGAGTCATGTGTTTAGGAATGAGATTGTTCTATGACACTAAGGGGGATGGGGGGAGGGCGGGAACAGAGCCTAGACACTAGTAACATTACAAGATGTTAATGACGTAACTTACGAGTAAGTTGTTTAATGTTAATAGCTTTGCAAATGATTCTATGTGAGTTTTGTGAAGTTGATTCTGAAAAAGATTATTATATTTTTTCAATATACAGTAATTTTAACCATCGGAAAAAAGCAGCAATGGCGTTGGTAAAGGAGGAAGGAGCACTTATTGAAAATGCCTTCTAAAAGAGTGGGTGCTTCCAAAGCATTGTCAGAAAGTAAAGATATGAAATTATATATATAAAATTACCGCTAACTCACCATGGTAAAGGGGGAGGCCTCTACTAACCCTGCTATCAGGACCCTAAATCTTTTGCTACGCTCTACAGAGCTGATTGAATATAAAGGCTAGGTATCCTATTTTTGTATATCTATAAATATTTTATTTCCATTGATTGAAGAACCTAACACTATTGCCACCGATTTTTTATCCATTTCGAAAATTAGATCATTAGGTAGCAAATTTAAAACTATCTATAATATATGCTGCTTACAATTACTAGGAAACTAATGAATAAATTATACCAGTATGAACTTATGAAGGAACGAGATCGATATTCACAGGGTGAATTGAATGGTTTATCAAAGTGGTTCCTTTACATCCCATCATATGAGAAAACGCTAAAGGAATCACGATATTTTATCTCGCCAAAACTTCCTACGTACATGTGTGCTTTGGAATGATCAGTAGCGAAGGATAGGATTTGTTTTAGAGAGTTTTAAAAAGTGGATTTGAGGAGAGATTGATCATCAATATTGAGTAAGGAGAGAGAGAGAGAGAGAGAGAGAGAGAGAGAGAGGAGAGGAGAGAGAGAGAGAGAGAGAGAGAGAGAGGAGAGAGAGAGAGAGAGAGAAGTTTCATATTGTTAAGTAATAGATATAATTACAAATACTGATTTCGTAATTTAAAATTAATTGCCAATAAAATGAGAGAGAGAGAGAGAGAGAGAGAGAGAGAGAGAGAGAGAGAGAGAGAGAGAGGAGAGAGAGAGAGAGAGAGAGAGAGTTTCATATTGTTGTAATAGATATAATAATCGATGTTGGTTTCATAATTTCAAATTCATTGCCAATGAAATGAGAGAGAGAGAGAGAGAGAGAGAGAGGAGAGAGAGAGAGAGAGAGAGAGAGAGAGAGAGAGACACTTACCTTATTGCCTTATTGACTTATTTTATGTTTATGTTCCCCCAGGTCCCTCAGTGTGAGGCACCTCGTATATCCACCAGAGAGTTGCTAATGCATCTTCCGATGTATTTTGCATCTTCCAGTCTTGGATGGTCTGGGATGCACCTTAGGTATTTATTTAGTTTATTCTTAAACACATATACGCTCACTCCTGATATGTTTCTTAGATGAGCTGGCAGCACATTAAATAGTCGCTGCATTATCGATGGTGGTGGCGTAGTGGATTAATGTCCTGTGCGCCTTCTTTAGTTTTCCTGGTATATTTTTTTGGCACTATTAATCTACCTCGGCTTGCTCTTTCTGATATTTTTAGCTCCATGATGTTTTCAGTAATTCCTTCTATTTGCTTCCATGCTTGTATTATCATGTAGCGTTCTCTTCTCCTTTCTAGACTGTATAGTTTAAAAAATTGCAGTCTTTCCCAGTAGTCAAGGTCCTTAACTTCTGCTATTCTAGCAGTATAGGACCTTTGTATCATATCACATTGCAGTACTCGAGTGTACTACGTGCATAAGTTTTGTAAAGCATAATCATGTGTTCAGCTTTCCTTGTTTTACAGTGTCTGAATAACATTCCCATTTTTGCTTTACATTTAGCCAACAGTGTTGCTATTTGGCCATTGCATAACATATTCCTATTAAACATTACACCAAGGTCTTTGATTGCTTCCTTGTTTGTGATTGTCTCTTTATTAGGTCCCTTGTATGCATATACCTTTCCTTCTCTGTTTTCATAATTTATTGACTCGAATTTATCGGAGTTAAATACCATCCTATTTATCTCCACCCATTCATTTATTTTGTTTAGATCTCTTTGTAGTGAGTTCCTATTTTCATCACAAGTAATTTCTCTACTTATTCTTGTGTCATCAGCGAGACTTCTCACTACAGAGTTTTCAGCATCACAGTCTATGGCTGAGATCATAATAACAAACAGCAGTGCAGCTAATACCGTACACTGTGGGACGCCAGATATTACCTGAGCTTCATCTGATTTCTCGTAATTTGCAACCACAATCTGTTTTCTGTTTTGCAGGAATTCTTTTACCCATTCCTATCTTTCCCACAATATTATGCTTTCTCATTTTTTTCTCTAATATATTATGGTCTACCTTGTCAAAGACTTTTGCAAAATCTAGATAGATCACATCTGTGTCTTTTTCATTTATCATATTTTTTTATGTTTTCATAGTGTGCCATCAGTTTGGTTTGTGTACTTTTTCCGGGTACAAAACCATGTTGACCTATATTAAACAAACTATTTTTAACCAAATAAGAGAGAGAGAGAGAGAGAGAGAGAGAGAGAGAGAGAGAGAGGAGAGAGAGAGAGAGAGAGAGAGAGAGAGAGAGAGAGAGAGTGTAGGTTTAAATAAGATTTGATGATCCTATGAATAATTTTTATTAAACCCAGAAAAACAATTCCCAAAGTAATCTTTAATAAAATCAGAATAAGAAGGCATAACAGAATCCTGACTCCTGTGTCTTATGCAAAACCATACTATTTTTTGGCCTTAATAACGTTCCTCTCTTCGCCTGGCAATGGCTCCATGAAACTGAAGTGTTATGGCACATAGGATTGGTTGAACAACACTTCAATGGCTGAAGATTAAACTTCTGGAGGCTCAGAATCTCATTCTTTGATGAATAAAAAGGTTTTAGATGAAAATATGCATATTTACTCTTATAATTTCATTTGAGAAAAAAAAAAAAAAACATCCTTAAGAGACACTTTTTTGTGAAGGATATCTTAACGGATCATTTCCTGGGGTCGGAAGATTTGGTTTTCATTTACTATGATTTATTGTAACGAAAGACAATATTTCCCTTTCTAGCGCTAAAATCAGAGGGAATTGTTCCACCTTATCAAATGGAGAAAAAGATGGGAGGTGGAAAATTAAATTTTTAATATATGTTTGTGTTTATTGACTTCATTGCTTTTATTAAGGAGAGATATTCCTCTTAAACGGAGAAAAATTGTGATAATATGGAGATGGGGTGTGGAAGGAAATTGAGCTTTGCTTATGAAGCGCTTTATTTCATTAAAAGCTCATATATTTTCATTTTGAACTGTATTTTTATATGATGGTCTAAGTTATTGATTCAGATTTTACGCATATACATCCATAGACTATATCTATTTTCCCGTATTCGCTTTTCCCTAATTTTGGAGGTGATATCGCCAGAAAGATACTGATATCTGATTTCTGGTTTCTCGGTAATTATTAGGGACTGCAGTCGGTCCACCTTCCAACTTCGTGAAATGGTGGAGGTGATTTCTCGAGCGGAAGGATGGCATCAATCCCAAAATCAACTCAAACTTGCCCCTAAAAATAGTGGGTTTAGGGCGAATTATTCATTGGCTGGGAGTTCCCTCCCCAAGTCAGCAATATCATAAAAAAGGGAAAAAAATCTGTTGATTTTGTCGTTGCCTTTGAGGGAGACATAAATCTCCCTTTATTCATTTAATTTCCATTTCTTTTTTCTTAGAATGTTAGTTTTATGGTTGTTTGCGTTTTCGATTAGTGTTCAAGTCTTTTGTGCATATCATTAATTCATTAATCATTTGCTTTCGTCAGGACGATTAATCTGTGGAGAAGAATCTTTTTTTATTAATTCATATTAATATTTTCATACTATTTTCATTTGTTTTTTTTTCTATTGTTCGTTTATTTCTTTCCCGGTCCCTCAACAGGGATGTAAATTTATAAGAAATTTCTTTTTCATAACAGCATTTAGTATCTTGACTTATTTTCATTAAAGATTTGTCATGTTTTCTTATAATTATTACTGATTGATTAATTTCATAAATAACCATAAATTACTGATAGATAAATTTTGCAAATCTCCCATCATATTAGTCTCTAAGTTTTATTTTATCTAAGAATAACAATAGGCGTTTAAGCATTTCATTATATCTTTACATTTATATTTCTAGATTCGTGCAAGAGAAATCTTTACATAAACTCTCACTGTATGTATTCACTAACTTTACCACACAACCATAATTTCATG
>NC_090753.1:24033927-24038927 GCF_036898095.1 Palaemon carinicauda | reverse complement strand
GGTAGAACGAGAAAGAGCCGCTGCTGCTGAACGAGCCGCAACTGCCGCCGCTGAGTTAGAAGAGAGGAAAGCCGCTGCTGCTGAGCGCAAGGCTGCTGCTGCTGCTTCCCTAGAACGTATCAAGGTGGAAACTGCTTTGGAGCAACAAGAAAAAGCAAGTGAACAGAAAAACAACGCTCTCCGTGTTAGGCTGCAGATTGAGAGAGAAGCGGCCACAGTAACAGAACGGGATCTGGCATTTATAAGACTGAAAGAAAAGGAAGAAGGTAAGCTAATTCCCGAACCCTTTGATGTGGGCAAGGTGCAGAAATTGCTGCCCACATTTGAAGAACGGGAACCTGATAACTACTTTTCTGTGTTCGAAGACACAGCCAAGAATCTCAATTGGCCTCAGGACAAATGGTATTTGATCATCCGGAACTCATTTAAAGGTAAAGCATTATCTGTATGTGCCACTATGTTAGAGGAACATGATTATTTCATAATTAAACAGGCAATCCTTGATGCTTATTCTATTACTGCGGAAGGTTATAGGCAAATATTTCGTAATAGTCAGAAGCAAGTTCAGCAGACCTTTTTAGAATTTATGAATGGAAAGATTAAACAGTTTCAGAAGTGGGTAGACAAAGTAGATGTCAAAACTTTCGAGCAGTTGAAAGATTTAATAGTAATGGAGGAGTTCTTAAGGAAAATACCAGGTAGCATTAATGTGTATCTAAGAGAGCAGAATGAATCTGACCCTAAGAAAGCCGCTTTAAAGGCAGATGACTATGCTCTTATTCATAAAGTAGGTAAAACCCCATATAGAGAAACTAGACCTAAGGAAACTTGTACATACTGCAAACAAGAAGGACATCATATTTCAGAATGTCCTGATCCACATTGTGCAGCTTCATACTTAAAGAGAAAACCTAATCCCCCTCAATTCTCTCCTAAGCAAATGAATCTGCCCAAACAGGAACCAAAACCTAAGGTGGAGAAGAAAAAGACCTTCCATTGTGCATCACACGAGTCCCAAGCGTTTGCACCCTTCACTTGCTCAGGCAAAATAAATGGTAAACCTGTAACCATACTCAGAGACACTGGATCCTCTCAAACGATCGTCTCTCCTAAAGTAATACGACCTAAAGGTGAAACTCACAGGTATGTTGCAGTTAATGACTTAACCAGTAAGTCTATGTTGCCTCTCATTAATGTAAACCTTCATTGTCCTTATTTCTCTGGAACTACTGAAGTAGCTGTAAATCCAGAACTGTTACCATGCAAGAATGTAGATGTAATCCTGGGTAATGACATAGCTAACTCTGTTGTCTTAACAAACTTAATAGCAGTATCTCCAGGTGATGTTGTACAGGAGGAATGCTTAGCAGTGACACGAAGCAGGAAAAAGGACACCCCTACTGAATCATCATCAAACCCGTTGCCAGTCTCTGAACCTATGGATTTCAACGAGTTGATGAGTACATATAAGATCCAACCTGATTCCTTTAGCTATCAACAAAGGAAAGATGTCACTCTACAGCAGTGTTTCAACCAAGTGAAACCAAAGGATACCAACAAGTGTTCTTATTTTTATATTAATAATGATGTACTAATGAGAAAATTCAGGTCCAGCAAGAACAGTCATCTAGAAACCTGGAAGGATCTATTCCAGGTAGTTGTTCCTAAGGATATAAGACCTCTGATCCTAGAATTGTCTCACTCTGCTGACTCTCATCTTGGTATCACTAAAACATATGAACGCATCAGTCAAGACTTTTATTGGCCAAACATGAAGAATGACATTAAAGAGTACGTAAAAACATGTACAACATGTCAAAAAGTAAGTAGTCCTAATGTGAAAGTACCAGTTGCACCATTAAAACCTATACTTGTGCCTAAAGAACCTTTCAGTAAGATCATAGTAGATTGTGTAGGCCCTTTGCCTAAGACAAAAAGGGGACATGAATACTTGCTTACGGCCTTATGCCCCACTACCCGTTATCCATTTGCAGTACCTTTAAGAAACATTTCAGCCAAGAACATCCTAAAGTCACTAGTGTCCATATTTACTGTTGTAGGATTTCCAACTGAACTACAATGTGATCAAGGAACCAATTTCATGAGTCATGCTTTTAAAACAGCTATGAAAGATTACCATATAACCCAAGTCTCATCCTCAGCTTACCATCCACAGACCAATGGAGCATTAGAACGCACTCACCAGACCATTAAAAATCTTCTCCGGAAATACATCCATAGTTCAGGTAACGAGTGGGATTGCGATTTGGAACTGATCATGTACATCATACGAGGAGTTCGAAATCAGTCTACTGGTATGTCACCTTTTGAACTACTCTTCGGTCGACGGCCACGAACTATCCTCAGTTCAGTCAAAGAACGCATCCTGAAGTTGGGAGATAATGAGGTACCTCTTTCCCAATATATTTCAGAACTCAACAAGAAACTTTCAGATCCTCACTCCATTGCCAAGACTAACTTGATAACAGCTCAAGAGAAGATGAAGATTAACTATGATAAAAAGGCTAAAACCAGAAGTTTCAAAGTAGGAGATGCAGTGCTGCTATACCATCCGCTTGCAGGCTCTCCCCTACGAGAGAAATACCAGGGACCTTATACCATCACTCAACGTATCTCGCCAACCAACTATATAATCGCCACTCCAGATAAGCGTAAGTCTACTCAATTAGTCCACATAAACCTCTTAAAGGCCTATTTGTCTCCCTCAACAGCTGAAAATAAAACGGTAATGATTACTAGTGCCATACCATACATAGATTGTCCTATGGATCAATTTACAGATGATCCAATAACTGCATCTTGGCAGGATTCTCAAAACTCAAAGATCTTGGAAAACTTATCAGACTATCTAAAACCCTTATCTGCATCAAAATGTAAATCTTTAGTAGCTTTATTCCATGAATTTCCTAGTATAACTTCAGATAAACCAGGCAGATGCACCATGCTAGATCATGACATCAAACTACAACCAGGTGCTGCACCCATTAAACAAGCTTTCTATCGAACATCACAGAAGAAATTGGGTATCATGAAAGAAGAAGTGAACTACTTAGTAAGAGAAGGATTGGCAGAACCCAGTGCGTCACCATGGGCTTCCCCATGTCTCCTAGTAGGAAAGAAAAATGGTAAATTTCGTCTTTGTACCGATTACAGGAAGATTAATAATTTAACAATTAAAGATTCGTATCCTCTACCAAGAATACAAGATATCATTGACCAAGTAAGTAATTCGACCTACTTAACCCAAATAGATTTGTTGAAGGGTTATTACCAAATTAAATTAACAGAAACGGCAAAGGAAATTTCTTCATTTATCACTCCATTTGGCTTATTTAGTTATAACGTAATGCCATTCGGATTAGCCAACGCACCTGCCACCTTCCAAAGAGTAATGTCTTTAATTTTACAAGACTTGGAAAAAGTATTTGTATATTTAGATGACATCATTATTGCCTCTGACACATGGATAAACCATATTCAAAAGATAAAAGAAGTTTTCTCAAGGTTGAAACAACATGGATTAACGATCAACTTAGCAAAAAGTAATTTTTGCAAAGGTCAGGTATCTTACCTTGGTCATCGAGTTGGCAGTGGTAAAGTATTACCCCATGATGCAAATATTAGCGCCATAACTTCTTATCCTGTTCCAACTACCAAACAGGAATTAAAAAGATTTCTAGGTATGGTAGGATATTACTCTAAGTTCAGTCCAAATTTCTCACCGTTCACAGGACCACTATTTGCTTTAACTTCTTCAAAAGTAAATTTTTCTTGGAGCCAGCAACATGATCAAATATTTAACCAGCTAAAAACTTACTTGTCATCTCCTCCTATATTAATGGCACCTAACCTCACCAAACCATTCTATCTCCAAACAGACGCTAGTGATCTTGGATATGGGGGCATTTTATTACAGCATCCTGCTCCAATAACAGCCATAACAGGAAACCTGCCCCCACTAGCTGATATGTTACCAGTCTCTTATTCCAGTGGACGATTTATGGGTTCCCAACTAAATTGGCCCACTGTGGAGAAAGAACTATTCGCCATCGTAGCTACCATCCAGAGATACGAGATCTATGTTGATGGACAAGACACGATCTACGTCTACAGCGACCACTCTCCTCTGTCGCATCTCCATAGGTCCACTACTCTCAACCCTAAACTTTTAAGATGGTCATACATACTATCTGCACATAATATCCAAGTAATCGCCATATCGGGACGAGAAAACATTGTGGCAGACTCATTATCAAGGATAACCTCGGTTGATCCTCGGGAAATGGAAAAAAACAAAAACAAGGGGGGACTGTGATATCCCCATATGTTGTACATATGCTAACATATCTGATTTGTTTAAAGTATATTTTTCCATTTTCTTGGTGAATACATCACCTTATTTCAGCGCCATCTTCATTCCATTCTTCTCATTATCTTTTGTTTACACTCGCCTTCCTGCTGTAAATCATCCCTGTTTTCTTACCTTACATGTTATAAGGTAACCCCAAATTTATTGTTTTGTTAGAATACATTGTTCTCACCACGAAATTCATCTACCTTACTCACCCATTCACTTTGCATTGCTTATTATTGTTGTTTTGAAGTGCTTTTTCATTGTTTTGTTTAACGTAAGATTAAAGTTTTGTTTATAACATAGTTTATTGTTCCTGTCCTCCAATTATCCTGCTATTGGTGCTTCTGTTGTCTGCAACCAGCTTTAAGAAGATACATTTGATCATAATCAACAATCTTATACACTCGTAATAAGAAACAAGTGAATTTGGAAGTCTACCCATATGACTTCTATTTTGTTGTGTGAAGAGAACTACCGCCCATTATAAAGGGGTAATTGTTTGCACAGTGGTTCGTCACATAATAATATATATATATATATATATTTATATATATATATATATATATATATATATATATATATTTTATTTATATATATATATGAATATATATATATATGTATATGT
>NC_090753.1:24006427-24018927 GCF_036898095.1 Palaemon carinicauda | reverse complement strand
AAGAATCAGAGAAAGATCTTCAAGAAATTAGTAATAATACTCTAAGAATTAGAGGAAGATCTTCAAGAAATCAAAAATAAAGCTGTAAAAACCAGAGAAAGATCTTCAAGAAATCAACGTTAATGAATCTACAATTTTGACTAAGTAACATAGTCCATCGAAGTCTAAAAACATTTGATGAATGTTATACATACAAACTGATGAGCTGGATCTTCAATCAACATCCTAGGAAACCCGAGGACTGACGTTCAACGCTTACAAAACATATCCAGGAAGCACTATATTCAACGGAAACTCGGACGAAACATCGCTAACAAACATCAAGAGAGAGAGAGGATGTGACGACATTACACAGAACCATATAAAAGCTAAGTACAATTTTTCAAATTCATTTCAGTTTGGGCAGTGAAATGTAGTTATCACGAGTCGTTAGTCGATTATTACTGGGGTGAGTGGTTTGCTAATCTTTTATTATCCTTTCATTAAAGGAAACTGTGTTCAACTCCGAATTCTCATCTAGAATTTTTTCTCTCTTTGTGCTAATTCCTTTTTCTTTCAGAAATTCTCGGGAAATGTCTTGGGATTAGTAGCATTGTTTTGGGGAATTTTATTATAATCTTTGTCATTCAGAGCTTATGCATTTACGCAGTGGACGTCTGTATTCATATAGATATTTTGATAGAATTGCAAGGGGTCAAAGAGATATGAAAAGAAATACAGCAGTCATGACGCCCCCTGTGAGCCCCACCGCTGGACCTAGTGGCGTAGGACAGATTAAACCTCTCCCGATTATGACGCTTGTAAATGCCAGGTCTGCAATCCTTCCTTTTCACGGTCGGGTTAATGGGTTCTTGCCTCAAAATGTGGAGTCATGGATTTCATCCGTCGATGCCCATTCAAATGTCAAACAAATCGTAGACCCTTTTGTACAGTTACAAGAAGCTAAAAGTTTTATATATTTTTCTAAGGGGGATGAGTAAGAGGTGTTTCATTTCAAGAAGCAGTTACCTGGGATGATTTCAAAGTTAGGTTACGCGCGGTCTATGGGGGTGAAGAAGCCTTGGATGTAGTATTAACGTTAAGAAATACACTTAATCAAGCCACTATGAATCAACTTAATGTTATTGAGAAAGCAGCTCTCATACCTGATAGGCTTAATGAATATCAGGATATTTTAGGTAATTCCACTTGGGTTACTAGAGATAACATCTCCGTGAAAGATTTTTTACAATTAATGCATTTAACTTGCATGACACTTATGTTGCCTGAAGCTTTAGTGCGGTGTTTTGATAAAAAGTTAACGCCTGTAAGTACGGAATTGGATGTATATAAACAGATAAAAAAACACATGGCTAAGTGTCCAGATCTCGATCCTGTGTTAAATCAAGTTTTTGCAAAGAATGAAACAAAGCCACAAACAGTGAACGTAGTTAATAATAGTCAAGTAGCGGGAATGACATGTTATGATTGCAAACGTCAAGGTCACTTAAGCGCTGACTGCAGAACGAAATTCTGTTCGATACATAATAGTTCGACTCATTCGTACAGTCAATGTTACTTGCGTAGGACACAACAGAATCCCAGAAATACACAGTCAATTCTACAGTCAGTTCCATATGGAAATAAAAAGAAAAATCCTCATTTTAACAATAAGAAGAAACAACCAAATGTCAATGCAGTTCAGAGTCCGAAACAAACAAACACTTCTTCGAATATCGCTGAGCCTGGGTCGTCAAACCAGACCTCGCAAGGTCAGACTAATTTTCAGAATGTGCAGAGCAAAGCAAATACCACATAGTTAACTCCAGTGGGGAAGAGAGTGATGTTGGGTCAAGGTCATTCATGTCAACATCAATGGTATTGAATAATCAATTTAATGTTTTATCAGATAATTGTGAGGCAATAGATTTTCCTATGAAACACACGGCCGAATTAAGTAAAACAGTGCATGCTCCTGTAGATTTGCAACGAATTCATACAATAATAAGCCAAAATGAGTTACGACCAACCTTATATGCTGTAAATTTAGAACACAAATCCTTTACGTTATTTTTTTACTTTGGTAGTCCACGTAATGTCATGGATTTGAGGACACATCATTTGTTGTTTTCGAACTGTTCGATTGAAAAATCCCGAGTTAGACTCTCGGGTATAGGAAATAATGAATTAAATGTCATAGGCATAACTCATGTTCAATTCAAAGTCGGTAAACGCACATTTACCGATACATTTGTTGTTGTACAAAACATTGATATGTATCCAGCTGTAATAATAGGATACCCATCTATGGGCAATCAAAACATTATGTTAGCCCCTGCCAAGCACGGCGTGTATATCAAAGGGAAATTCTATAAGTCTTCTAATACCTTAAAATCAGTTTTGGATAAAAAGGAGACGACAAATGTAACCGTAACGTACGTTGAAGAACCAATAACTTGTCTCACTAATAAAGAAATAATATACGCGACCCAGCAGAATTCTCGTTCACCCGTAATATCATCTTGCACGCAATCTATCGAGCCAAACGTACTTTCGAATTTAATAGTGCAAATAAAGAAAACATTACCGGGATCTGAAATATTAATCCTTTCCAACACTTTGAAAACTAACGGATTGTCTGTCACTCAAGCTATTTATACAGTAGGCTCACATCAACAATGTAATATTGAAGTCTGTAATCATTTAAATAACACTTTAGTAATTCACAGAAATCAACATATTTTGGATGTAGAAGTTTATAAACATCGTATTCTTACCGTTGCTGAAATCAATCACTCTCAATCAGTTGCGGATGAATCCCTTTTGCAATCTATTAAAAATAAAATCAATAAAGACATTCAAGACGAGGAAATTCAGCAGAAAATTTTTGGACTTTTAACTAAATATCATGATGTTTTTTTCCACTACGGATGGATCCTTAGGAAAAACAGATGTGATCGAGCATCAAATAAGGTTAAAGGACAAGCAGAAAATTATCTATGTACCCTCGTACAGACTCCCTATGAAATTCCAGAATGAAATAAATGATGACGTAGGTAAAATGCTAGAAGAAGGAGTCATTAGGAAATCAAACAGCCCTTATAATTTTCCATTAATAGTTGTACCGAAAAAAGATCGAACATGGCGTATCTGCGTCGACTTCCGTCGTCTAAACGAGGAGACGATCCCTGATCGATTCCCAGTGCCATGTACTGACGATATTTTGTCTTTGTTAGGTCAGAATAGATATTTTACCAGTTTGGACTTACTTAAAGGCTTTCACCAGATATCATTAGAAGAAGATAGTATCCCATACACAGCCTTCAGCACAGCCAGGGGACATTATGAATTTTTACGGATGCCTTTTGGTTTACGTTGTGCTCCTATAACATTTACAAGAATGATTAACATAGTGTTTGGAGACTTGTTAGGGGATATATTGCATGCCTATATGGATGATCTTGTAATCTTTTCCAACACCTTAGAAGAACATCTACGTAAGTTAGAATTAGTACTTCAGAGATTAAGACAACATAACTTAAGGGTAAAGATTAGTAAGTGTGAATTTTTCAAAACAGAATTAATATATTTGGGTTTCATGGTGTCAAGCCAAGGTCTTAAAGTAGTCCATGATAAGGTGTCGGCTATACGTAATTTTCCCATACCTACTAATGTCAAGGGAATACAGCAATTTCTGGGTTGTAGTGGGTATTAGAGGCAACTATTCAATAATAGCCGCTCCTTTAACTGATCTTACGAAGAAGGGCGTAGATTTCATATGGTCTGAGCATCATCAACAGGCGTTTAATACCTTGAAAGATGAACTGTGTAGTTCTCCTATCTTAAAATTTCCTGACTTCGGTAAGGAATTCTTCATTGCAACAGAAGCCTCAGACTTAGGAGTAGGAGGGGTATTGCTTCAGCAATATGATAAACAATTTTTCTCGATAGCTTTTTATTCTCGAAAATTGAGAACTTCCGAAAGTAAGTATGCAGTAATAGACATGGAAGGGCTAGCTATTGTTAATTCACTAGTGCATTTTAAGTTCATAATTTACGGTTTTCCCGTTAAGGTTCTCACTGACCATAAACCACTAACCGAGTTCTTTAAAGTCTTCAACCACAGCCCTAAACGAACTCGGGGGCATTTGATCATTCAAGATTTTGGCGCAAGAATCGGGTATTTACCTGGGAAAGCAAATATCATTGCGGATGCATTATCATGCAACCCCGTGTCATCTTGTATGGAGCCTTTAGCTGAATTAATAGATATATCAACATCCATGCCTATTGTTAAAACGATATCTGAACAAGAAGATTTAGGCTGGAGCGCTGAATTATTACAGACTGAGCAAAGAAAAGATCAGAAAATAGAAACAATTATAAATGCTTTGAAAGGCAATCATAAGGAAAAGGGATATATAAAGTATAAGCAGCAGAATTATATAATCAAAGATAATATTCTGTGTAGGACTGTGACAAGGAAAATCCGCAATACACCACATGTAACTAATGACCAGGTAGTAGTACCAATCTCACTTATTTCCACTGTCCTGAATTGGTTGCATTCAAATCCATTACATGGACACCCGGGGTTCTCATTAATGTCACAGAAAGCCAAATCATTGTTTTATTGGCATACGATGCTTACCGATATAAAAAGACACATAGCTAATTGTCGCACATGTCAGGAAAACAAAGGGCATACGAAAACACCTGTCAGCCTAGGGGCTTATCCCGTGCCCAATCAACCCTTTGAAAGAATACATTTAGATTTGTTAACAGGATTTTACGAGTCAGACAGAGGAAATAAGCACCTCTTAGTAATTATAGATGCTTTAACTCGATATGCAGAACTAATAGCGCTTAAAACTAAAACTGCGATTGAATGCTCTAGGAAGTTTTACGAGTGTTACATTTGTAAACATGGAATTCCACACATGATAATCTCAGACTCGGGTGGTGAATTTGATAATCACTTTCTTACCTCATTGTGTGAATTCCTTAGCATAAAGAAAATAAATACCATGATATATCACCCAGAGTCGAATGGGCTAGTGGAAAGAGCAAATAGAAAAGTTTTAAATATATTAAGAGTTACACTAGGGGGATCAGACCCCAACTGGGATATTGCAATACCTGCGGCACTGAGTACTCTGAATTATTCATATCATATATCAATTAAAATGTCACCGCATGAAGCATTGTATGGTACCACAGTTAGAACGCCTTTCCATGTATTAACGCCTACAACTAATCTATCAAATCCTTTAAAAGAATGTATAAATGCAAGCAAAAGTCGATATGATATCCTTCAAAAGAATTTAGAAGAATCACAAATCATAATGAAAAGGAATCATGATAAAATAGCGAAGCCAACTAAAACATATACCGTGGGTGATAACGTATATATACAGATAAATGTGCGTAAAGGACTCAATTATAAACTAACACCTAAGTTTGAAGGCCCATTTAACATTTTGGAAACATTAACGGCCAATAGGTTTAGAGTTCAAAACGTATCCCAACCCACGGATGAGAGAATAGTACCATTGGCTCACATAAGAAATAAAAAAAAAAAAAAGAGAGGGAAAGAAGTGAGGGAAAAATTTTAATTTGTGTGATTAAAAGGTTTCTTCTTAATACAGGAGTAATTACATATATTTTTTCTTGTTACAGGTTTCCAAGATGAATTTTTTGTTGTTGGGAGTGATATTGTTCGCTCAGACATTTTTCTCGTGTGGGATGAGCTCCAAACTAAAAGTATAGATTTTAAATATGGCACTATAGTTGAAAGACAAGAAGACGTTTTTATTACATCGAGCAACGTAGTTGTAGAAGTGAATATGCAAGCAATTTTTCTTCCAGAGAATGATGTCACTAGCTTAAAGACCCCCATTTCAAGGTTTTCTGTCTCATTAGATAAGTTGCATAGAAGACATTTTCATTTGACTACAGAGAGTTCGCTTGGATCGACACTAAAAGTTGCAGAGATGCTATCTGATGACTTGCAAAATAAGACTTACGAGACAGAATCTTTGGCTTGTGACCTTTTGATGTGGACTGTAGGACACGAACATAAAGAAAGACGAAATCCGTTTATTTTTGCTGCCATAAACATCTTTGGGTCTATTGTAAGTTTAGGTTTAGGAATTTCCAATGGTCTTAGGATTAGTAATCAAAATAAGAAAATTGAGTTCTTGACTCATGAAGATGAATTGATTATGTCAGAACTAAGGAATCAGTTAGCTTCGATCAATCAAATTATGGATTTAGTAAATGAACATTCAAGTAATATCATTCAGATTATGGTAGTAGAGGATTTGTTGGCAACGTTAACGTATTATGATTCAAAGATAGATCACATACATAACAGAATTGCACATTTCATTGAGAAATCCAAAGATTATGTAGAAGTTATCACGTTAGCAACTAAAGGTGTACTGTCGCTCCATTTGTTGCCTATAAATTACTTAAAGTTAGTTCTGGAGAACGGAAGGGATAAACTAGGCTATGTTCCTTTGTTAGACGCACGTAGGTTAGAATTTAATTACAGCCTAATTACAGTAAGCGTTGAAAATAACAGGATTATGATTACAATTCCCTTTGATTCTTCCGATGCCTGCCAATCTTACAGGATATCACCATTTCCGATTTTCATGACGAATCACTCAAATCCAGTAATATCCAGTTTGACAGGACACATATTGATTTCCCCAGACAAGGAAACATATACGGTCATTAAAGAATTAATTCAATTACTCACTGTTCAGACGCAATGGATAGAAAAATATGTACAGCTGACTCATTTGAATTCCATAAAAACTTAATGGATTCATGTGAGTTAGGTATTTTTTCCCTCGGCATCTAATAAAATATATAAGCCGGAATGTTAAAAGAAAAGAGAAAAAAAAATAAAAATAACATAATGTATGGGCATCTAATAAAATATATCAGCCCTATATATATATATATATATATATATATGTACGAAACCCGTGGTACATGTACGTACCAGGAATTCGTGTTTGTGCACTAAAATTGAATTTTTACCAAGGTAACAAATATTTTTATTGGTTACCGTATTGTGTTATTCTATGTTTGTGACAAAGGTAACAATTATTCTTTAACAAGTTACCGAATCATATGTATATCAGTATGTTTTTTTTTTGGTACCATATAATCATTTGCTAGCAATGTACCATATATGTGATCTGTATTTATCATGCATTTTTTTCTTTGCTTTGGTAATATCTTTTCATATGCATTATTGTTATTATCTTTTTTTTTATGTGCCTATTTGGACATTCGTCCTCATTTTCTTATGGCTAAAGTTAAACAAAGAATAATACATATATCCAGTCACACCTAGTAAAAAAATTTTGGCTTGTTGTTAAATTTTTTTGAAAAAATTGAGATAGCTGGCCGAGCTAATGTAATAAATGTAATAGTTATTACATGTTTAAAACACATGACATAATACGTCATTGTGGATGAAGATGCTAGCGTGCGATTTGCTGCAGTCAGATAAAATCATGAACAGGATGTATTCTGCATCCCTCAGCAATGTAACATTTTTCTGAAGCATCAACACAAATGCATACTGTATGAAAGATTGTGTCGTCACCGCATGCAGGTGTCTTCCGAAGACGAATGTAAAGTTTACATATTGTGTTTAAATGCTGAGACAACTAAACATACAATATCTGTGATATCAATAATTTAGGCAGTTCATATCTATACTTCACCTGAATTGGTCATCCGACCAAACCAGCTACACTCCTGTGATGGAGATGTTTAACACTGTTGTTTTTAGAGAATAAACCATTTTAAAGTTACAATGATGAACTTTATTTCAAGACTCAACATCTCAAACAACTCATACTCAATGTGTGTTAATAACAGTAGCACACTAATATATATATATATATATATATATACATATATATATATATGTATATATATATATATATATATGTATATATATATATATATATATATATGTATATATATATAAATATATATATATATATATATATATATACATATATATATATATATATATATAAACTCGACAAAGGAACAGGCCAAGTACAGTTGCCAGTCAGCTTTTGGAGCAACACCTAAAATAACAATTGTAAAAATACAGAAAAAAAAAACATTTGAATGCCGTTTATTATTTTGTTTGGTTGCCATTCCTTCTCTTATCCTCCTTCAGAAATTTAATCAGGATCAGGGTAAGATTTTTAATGATATCTTGAAATATATTTTCACATTCCTCTCTAATGGCAGTTTTGCCTTATAAAGCCTTCTTTAATATGTGCTATAAACATCCAATCGGGATATATATTGGTGGTATTTCCCAGCAGGTCTTCATAAGAGGGAATTTCAATGTCTTTAAACCACTCTCTTACCGATTTTGCTGCATGGAAGAGTGTTCAGTATTGGTGAAATATGTGGGTCTCATGAAACCCAGCCACTGAGGTGGGGGGGGGGGACAAACTAGCCTCAACTTTGTACTGGTCCCAATCCCGTGTAAATGGGGAGGGTTGGCGGCAAGAAAGGCGTCCGACCATGAAAAATTAGCCAAAACCAATAGGGCCAGTGGAGAGACCCTCTGACGGAGGTTAGAAATTGCAAGGTGATAAATGGGGAGAGTGTAGCAGCCCAACACAGGTTATTGGTAATTGATTGTAGACTAAGGAATTGTAGGAGAAGTAAAAAGACGAGAATGGACCCAAAGATTAAGTGGTGGAAATTAAAAGATGCAGAACTGAGAGCCTTGTTTGAGGAAAGAGTGCTGGAAGCAGTAAGGTTACATGAGGATGTACAAGAATGGTGGACCTAGAATAGTAAAGTGATTCTAAGGATCGGTGGGGAAGTACTTGGAAAGTCATAAGGAAGAAGACCCGCAATTGATAAAGAATCGTGGTGGTGGAATGATGAGGTGCAAGAACGGTTAAAAACCAAGAAAAGGCCAAGAAGAAGGCAGATCTATCTGGACAAGAGAAGGATAAAGAAAACTATAAGCAGGCAGAGAAAGAAGCAAGAAGAGCAATGGCAAAGGCGACGGCAGACACATTAAATGAAGTCTATAAAAAGATGGAAACACCAGAAGGAGAGAATAAAGTATTACAAATTAACAAGGCCCGAGATGCTGCATCTAAAGACCTGACGCAGATAAGGCAAATAAAAGATAGCAATGGTTTAGCTCTGTCAGCGAAAATGAAATTAAATGGTGGGAAACTTATTTTGAAGGCCTATATAATGAGGAAAACCCAAGAACAGTCTTTGAAGATTGACTCCCAAACGAGGCAGTTACCATAGTAGTGAGCAGAAGAGAAGTAGAACAGGCAGTAAAGAAGATGAAAAGTTTGGAGAGGAAGGCATAGATATCTTGTGGCACCTAATGCAAAAGATTTTCAATCAGGAAAGGATGCCAGAGATATGGAAAAGCCTAATCATCCCCATCCATAAGGGGAAGGGAGGCATCTAGCAATGTGGCAGCTACAGAGGCATAAAGTTGAAAATCTGTAATATGAAAATATGGGAAAAGATCATTGAGAAGAGACTCAGAGATGAAACAACAATTTCACCAATTGTTGTTTCATCTCTGAGTCTCTTCTCAATGATCTTCTCCCATATTTTCATAGTATTTGGATTCATACCTTGAAGAGGGACTGTATATGCAATATTTGCTTCGAGGCAGATGACAGAAAATCATCGGGAGGAACAAAAAGGATTATAAATGGTCTTTATTGACATGGAGAAGGCATACGATCGAGTACCAAATCAGGAGCTGTGGAGATATATGAGAGAAAAGAGAGTCCCTGGGAAATACGTAAGAATCACCTAAGATATGTATGAGAGGGCATAAGCAAACGCTAAGAACAGGATAGGCAGAAAGTTTCCCAGTAAATTTGGGACTACATCAGGGGTCTGCATTAAGCCCTTACCTATTTGGTCTGGTCATGGTTGTAGTAACACAAGGTATTAGAGATCAGTCTCCTTAGTGTATGCTTTTTGCTGATGATGTTATACTGTGTAGCACTAAGCAAGAGGTAGTAGAAGACAAACTGGAGGATTGGAGAAGAGAAATGGAAAATAGAGGATTGAAGATCAGCAGGAAAAAAGACAGAGTATTTGAGATTGAGAAATGGGGAGAATGGGGAAATTAGTTTACAAGGAGAGAGATTGAAAAGAGTTGAAAATTTCAAGTATTTACGATGAACAGTTGCAGAAGATGGTGATCTGGGGGCAGAAAAAAGCCACAGAAAACAAACAGGATGGAAGAATTGGAACAAAAGTGTGTGGAGTACTATGCGACAGGAAAGTAGGGTTTAAGTTGAAAGATAAAGTACACAGGACAGTTGTGAGACCGGCAATGGTGTATGGAGTGGAGACGTGGGCAATAAAGAAGACAGAAGAAAAGCTGGATGTGGCAGAGATGAGAATGTTGAGATGGATGTGTCGGGTGACAAGCAGAGATAAGATACGGAATGAGGTAATTAGGGGTACCAAAGGAGTTAGAGAACTATCAGATAAGATCCAAGAAAGTAGACTGAGGTGGTATGGTCCTGTCATGAGAAGAGATGAACAGTATATTGGGAGGAGAGCAATGGAAATGGAGGTACAGAGAACGAGAAGGCAAGGGAGACCAAAGCAAAGGTGGGTGGACTGTATCAAGGATGACCTTCGATCAAAGGGATTATCCGGTGATGAATTGTGGGACAGAGGTAGATGAAGAATGCTGGCCAGAAACATCGACCCCACATAGAAGTGGGAAGGGATGCAGACTAAGAAGAAGATGTGGGGCTCATGAACCCTAATGAATCCGGCAAATAATTGTTTAGTGAGTTTGAAATATACGAACTGATTCACTTTTATATTATCTGATAGGACTATAAGAGACCCTAGACCCTTACCAGAAAAACAACACCAAACCTTTAACCAACTGGGGTGTTCTACATTCTCACATAGGTAACAAGGGTTGATAGAATCACAGGCGCACCATGGTACATATTGCCCTACTGGCTTCATCTGATCAAAGTACATCGAGCCAGTCTTTGTCCTTCCAAGTCAGACATTTGAAAACAAAATCAATTCTGTGATGATTTTATTTAAGGTTTATAAGAGTTTTCTTAGTTAGCTGGTCAAAACATGCTGTTAAACAAGGCATCTTCCTTAGTTCTCTCTTTAAAATACTTATTAGTCGTCCTTTTTACACGTGTAGGCATTTTCAAAGATTTGGAATGTTTGGAACTTCCCCGCCCCCATACTTTACCACACACTTCCTCACACTTCATTCATTAACATCAGAATTTTTAACTAACTCTTTTGTTTGATGCCCACTATTATTAAAAAAATATTTGGGCATTGAGTTCAGGTGTTAAATCTTTTCTTTTGGCCACAATAACTGCACAAAAGTCAGTTTACAAGGTGAAACAGGTGAAAATCTGGGTGAAAAAAACTCGGGAGCATGGGTAAACAACCAACCACAATGGCGACCACATGTGAGATGAATGATACTGAATGGTAATGTTATATTAAGAAATGTTGTGCAGAACTTACAGTGCAGTCGTTTTCCTACTTCTGTATTTCTTCACTTTCAGATGTACTAATCTTATTTAATCATTGGAATAAACCAAGCCACGCTACCAGGCTTATTCTTTTGACTCCACATTTTATTCAAAGATGCATAGGTTAGGAACAAGATAATGAGCATTGAAAGTATAATTTCATGTAATTTACACAGGTTCCGCTAGTAATAATAATAATACTTTACTTGCTTCGACGGCTGCTTTTCCGGTTCCATACAACAGTGGAATCCAACTCTCTACAAGTCCTAACTTGTCGTTTCATCTTGTTCGTTCAGAGTGTTCAGCCTTTTATATAACGTATTGCTCATTTACTGTTAAATCATCACTGTCAAACGACTCGCAGAATAAGAAAGTCTTCAGTTTCCTCTTGAAAGCCTTAATGTCTTCAATCATTCGGATGTCTCGTTGGAACTTATCGTATAGTCTCGGGGCCTCATATTTAAAGGCTCTGGAGCCTACAGTTGACTTATATCTAGACTCCAATAATTTGAAACCCTCTGTAACTATTCTCGTGTCGACACGATTTGTTTCCTGTGCAATATGTAGCAATTCTATTAAGTAATTTGGCTGACCAGTTTTGATAACTTGGTGTGTTATTGTACATATTCTAAATTCAATACTCGATCTAATCGTCAGCCAGTGTTAATCATTTAGTATAGGGTGACCCTTTCTCCAGGCGTGACACCTTCTATCAGTCTTACTCCTCTGTTCATTATGTTGTGTAATTTCTTATGTTGTACTTTTGGTAAATTGTAATAGATGGAATTGCAGTAGTCAATCCTGGTAATAACAGTTTATCACAAGTTTCTCTACAGAATTTTCCTCCAGGTACTTTTTTATATAAGCAATATTTTTTAGATGATAACCAGAAGTTTTTACTACATTATTTATTTGGTCATTGAGAGACAGGCTGCATTCAAG
>NC_090753.1:24001427-24003927 GCF_036898095.1 Palaemon carinicauda | reverse complement strand
CTATGTAATGAAGATATATTATTATTATCATTATTATTATTATTATTATTATTATTATTATTATTATTATTATTATTATTATTATTATTATTATTATTATTATTATTACTATTTTGTACGTAGATCTTCCATGAAATAGGTAAAATAAAATATTCCGTCTTCTTGTATACAACTATAAAAAAGGAAGTACGTTAGGATAACTAAGTAAAAAAAAAAAGGACGTATAATATATATTCAACTTTTCATTTTGTATAGATAGTGTTGCCTTGAAATTTAATAAAAAAAAAAATAAAGGGTGGATGAGATAGAGAGAGGGTTACAAGGATTTTCACAGATTCTGCATGCTTCAAAGAAATTTTATTCCATCCGCGGAGACTCCATATGCTCTTTGGTGGAGCGATTCAGTTTGAACATTTAGAATTCTTATGATCTTGTCTAACTTTTTTTTTAACTCATTTACCGTATTACTGTTTACTACATCCGCTGGTAGTCTATTGCAAGTATTTGCTATTTTGTATGTAAAGAAATTGCCACATTGAGAGGTCTTGTACTTTTTCAACTCAGGTTTGTGTCTGTTACCTCTGATTTGATTCATGCTAAGCGTGAATAGATTACTGGAATCTAGATTTGTTATTCCTTTAAGAATTTCAAATGTTTTTTTAACTGTCCCCTTGGTCGACTAGTTTGTAGATCAAGTAACTTCAAACATTTCATCCTCGGTCTACATCCAAATTTCATTAGTGTTGGGACTAGTTTGATGGCCTTAGCTTGTACTGCTTGCAGTCTATCTACAGTATATACTACTGAATACTTGGAGCCAAGAATTGGACTCCGTGTTTTAGATGGGGTCTTACTGGTGATGTGTACAGCTGTAGTATAGTGTCTTTGTTTCTATATTAGAATTGTCTCTTTATGTAACTTGTTAGTGTTTTTGCTTTCTTATCAGCTTGTATGCCCTGTTTGGTGAGCTTACATCCTTACTGATGGTAATACTGAGATCTTCCTCCTTGTCCACACTTTCTAGTCCATTACCCAGCAGTGAATAATCTGATTGAGGGTTACTATAGCTATATGCATGACTTTACATTTCCCAGAGTTGAAAGGCATTAAACATTTTCAGAAACATTTTCCTAGTTTCATTAGATCTTCTCTTAAGGTTTCTACGTCTTCTGAGTTCGCAGCATTACTAGTTATTCCTAAATGTATGTCGTTAATATATATCAGAAACAGCAATGGTCCAAGGACAGATCCTTGAGGTTCTCCGTTTGGAACAGTTACTCACTCTGAAACATCTCCATTGATTACAACTCTGTTTTCTGTTTGTTAGTCAATCTTCGATCCATTTTAGCTGGCTTCTTAATAATGCCTAATGCTCTAATTTTCCATTGATTTTTATGAAGAAATTTGTCAAGAGCATTTTGAGAATCTAATTTTGACAATTAATTTCTATGAGGAACTTTGTCAAAAGCCTTTTGGAAGTCTAGGTATATGATGTGTATGGTCATGCTTTTGTCATAAATTCTTAACATATTGTGGAACAATTTCTAACAATTTCTCACAAATGATCTCTTTTGTCCAAAACCACCATGTTGGCTATCAATCAGAAGATTGTTTCTCTTTATTTATTTTACTTTTGAATCTGCTCTGAATGATTCAAACACTTTGCAAGGCACTGGAATTATGCGCACAGGTCTGTAATTGCCAGGTTCTTCTTTTGGTCCCTTCTTATAAATAGGAAGGACATTGCCTAGTTTCCATCCTTGTGGTACCTTTTCTTTCGTTGACTTTCTTTTGGAACATTTTGTAAAAGTGTAGGGTAATCTCTTCCGCTAGTTCTATAATCTCTCTTGGATGAATATCATCTGACCTGGTGTTTTAGACTTTCTGGGTCCTTTTATTTATTATTATTATTTTTTTTTACATTATCCATTGTAAAAGTGATTCTATTTAATATTTGTTGCCTTTCATACTTGATAGCTGGTTGAGAGAGAGAGAGAGAGAGAGAGAGAGAGAGAGAGAGAGAGAGAGAGAGAGAGCGCCTTAGGATTAAAGATAACATCTGAAACAGGTTAAGAATTCCAGACCCAAACGGTTGACGATGTTATCTGCACTAGTAAAAGGGCAAAACAATCTTTCACGAATGGTCTCTGGAAGCAAAAATGTATAGCTGCCGGGTGAAAATTAACCCTGAGAAAGTAAATATTTAGTCCTCTAGGAATGATTCTCTCTCTCTCTCTCTCTCTCTCTCTCTCTCTCTCTCTCTCTCTCTCTCTTTCTCTGTGTGCTTTTAGAATGCGGATAATGAATAGGATATTTTCAATTATTTAGTAAAATGATCTTACATCTTTGCAATTTGAATTAAGTTTGCGGTATATTTTTTCAACGCCTATGTGATTATGTTCAGCAAAGATCAAACACAAATGGTTCGTTTATTACGAAAAAATTATGTACCAATTTTATTAGATATAATATAAAGGGTTATAAAAAATTAAAATTGGAA
>NC_090753.1:23991427-23996427 GCF_036898095.1 Palaemon carinicauda | reverse complement strand
ATTAAATTTTTAAGCATCGATTAAATAATGCTGAATATGCTAAGATTATTCGTAAATTCAAGCTAGATCATTCATACATAAAGAATAAAACGAGAATATTCGATTCTAACCAAACCACGAGAGGCCATAAAAGAAGTTGGAATCTAACTGCTATTCTGCAGTTCAGGATTTACCTGGCGAGACATCAGTCTCTTACCAGCAAGTTTTCCCCGACTTCCCGGCCCACCTTAACCGCAGATTAGCAGTTAGGTTCCAACTTCATTTATGGCCTGTCATGGCATGGTTGGAATCGACCTGGCCTTTCATTAGAAGGGGCTAGCGTTCAATCCCAAGTATGAGCTAGAAATTTATTTCCATTTGAGCACTATGTTGTGTTGATATTTATCCATATTAACTCATTAGGGGTAATTTGAATGAATTACTATCGTGTCACGTGGCAGGCCGGGAAGTCGGGGAAAACTTGCTGGTAAGAGACTGATATCTAGCCAGGTAAATCCTGAAGCACAGATTAGCAGTTAGGTTCCGACTTCTTTTATGGCCTCTCGTGGCATGGTTGGAATCGACCTGGCCTTTCATTAGAAGGGGCTAGCGTTCGTTCCCATGTATGAGCTAGAAATTTATTTCTATTTGAGGGAAAACTCGCTGGTAAGAGACTGATGTCTCGCCCGGTAAATCCTGAACTGCTGATTAGCAGTTAGGTTCCGACTTCTTTCATGGCCTGTCGTGGCATGGTTGGAATGGACCTGGCCTTTCATTAGAAGGGGCTAGCGTTCGATTCCAAGTATAAGCTAGAAATTTATTTCTATTTAAGCACGATGTTGTGTTGATATTTATCCATATCGACTCATTAGGGGTAATTTGAATGAATTACTATCAATTGTGTCACGTGGTGGGTCGGGAAGTCGGGGAAAAACTCGCTGGTAGGAGACTGATGTCTCGCCAGGTAAATCCTGAACCGCAGATTAGCAGTTAGGTTCCGACTTCTTTTATGGCGTCTCGTGGCATGGTTGGAATCGACCTGGCCTTTCATTAGAAGGGGCTAGCATTCGATCCCAAGTATGAGCTAGAGATTTATTTCCATTTGAGCACGATGTTGTGTTGATATTTATCCATATTGACTCATTAGGGGTAATTTGAATCAATTACTATCAATTGTGTCACGTGGTGGGCCGGGAAGTCAGGGAAAACTCGCTGGTAGTAGATTGATGTCTCGAAGGTAATGTCAACAAAATGGCAGCAGACCGCAACAACTCTTACAGCCCAATCTACCACTTGAAATGAAGAATGGGGTTGCAAACTCCATATTTTCATCAACCTCTCTTTTTAACTCCATTAGAAGTGTGTTGATGACATCCATGCCAAGGGAATACTGCCTGCTGGCCATTATTGAAGATAAATTCAAAATAAAGAGAAAAAAATAATCAAATTTGCAGAAAATAAAAAAAAATCAGAAATTAGCATTTGAGGGAAAATGGACCTCATGGCAATATATGGCATCTAAGCCAAAACCAATGTCATGCAAGTGGTAGACACACCATCCATCCACACTTTCCAACGATAAAGAACCAAACAAGTGTCAACACTGTTTGACAATTTATAATTATGTAATAACTTTGCTGTTTGATCACTTACCCCTATAAAGGTATGTCAGGGTCGAGGTCGACCCCTGGGTGGGGGGGGGGGTAAAAAAACAGGGAAGGAGGGAAGTTAGACGAAAATCAGTCCTAAAGCAGACAATGACATGTAGACTAGTCACCCCTTGCAGGTCGATTGCTTCCATATTCGAGACAGCTGATGATTTATGGGAAAAAAAACAGGTTTTGAAAATGCTGTAGGGGTCGCATACGACCCATCATACCTTTCCAGGGTTCAGAAGCCAATATTAAATAACCAAATTTATTTATAAGTATCTCCTTTCCGACTAAATATATATCTTGAATATATTCCCTTGTCCATTTCGTAAGAGACAGCTGATGAGGGAAATGTGTATACAATATTCTAAATTGTAAGCATTGTAAATATATATCTCTTAATAAGAGAAAAAATATTATTTTCGATTTTGGCCTATATGTAAATTCCATATAAGAGAGAAAGTTTATTTTGATATTAATGAGATTCAAGACATTAGAGTAAATATTATGATTGTATAATTTACTTCTATCTCATATTAATGTTCTCTTCTGGAGCACATGGGTATTAGTTAGAGAGGAAAAGACGTCAGTTTTAAGGGAGATAAAGGTTATTCCATCAAAAAAAAAATTTCATATGGTTCTTAAATTGGCTCACAACTCTCTCTCTCTCTCTCTCTCTCTCTCTCTCTTTCTCATTTTCTTCACCAAAAGATCACACTATGCGTATCCTTAAAATATCGGTATCTTATCTCGGGGAAACACTTACTGTTTGCCGTAAGGACGTTTATTCATTACCAATCCTAGAAGTTTGTCCATAACCCTTGTTTGTTGTGTCTACATTTCCATTGAGCATTACCTCTTACCAACCTTTTTTCTATTTAATTATTCTATCATTTTATTCAAGTCCTCCTAATTATTCTTGCAGACACACACACATCCATACACACACACACACACACATACACACACACACACACACACACATATATATATATATATATATAATTATATATATATATATGTATATATATATTTATATAAATATATATATATATATATATATATACAGTATATATATATATATATATATACATGTATGTAAATATATATATATATATATATATATACATATATATATGTATATGTATATATATATATATATATATGTGTGTGTGTGTGTGTGTGTATGAGTATGTACATTACATAAATATATATATATATATATTTATATATATATATATATATATATGCATATATATATATATATATATGTATATATATATATATATATATATATATGTATATATATATACATAATAACAAAATTATATATATTATAATCACCAACATCAGCATCAGCAGGAACTACTCAATTACAGGACCTAGGTGTCAGACATGTCGTTCCATTTGTGTCTGTTCATGGTTAGTCTATGCTAGTCTATACCAGGAGATATTCTTTTCCGTCAATGCATCGTCTCTCCTGTTACCCCCTACTACTACTATGAAATGGGCATAGCATTCTCCAACCTTAGCAAATCAAAGACAGTACAGTGCTGACTTTGTTACCAAAATCATTCAAAAGGGTTGCAAATCGAGTTGCAATATTTCAATTCTTTATAATCATTTGACGTCTCAACTGTCCACAGCCAATACAAAACACTCACACACAAGTATATATATATATATATATATATAGATGTACATAGATTTAGATGTATATATATATATATATATATATCTAAATCTACCTACATCTATATATATATATTTATATATATATATATATATATATATACATATATATATATATATATATATATATATAACGTTATTGTTCAATTACTACTTTTTCGTATGTCGAATCAAGTACTATAGGCACTCTCCAAGGAAGGGTCATGGGGGGAGAGTCTCCTCTTCACCACCCTTTGCCCGGCTAGTCCGCCAGTGGGAAATAAGGAAGTCATTTCTGTTTTAGGGGAGGTGGAGAGAAGGTACAGCCTGTAAGATATTGTATCGTTGCCGAAATGTTATTTGATAACCATTAATGTTCTAGCAAATATTTATAACCGTATTCATAATTAGTTGATTAGTAAAAGTTAGCAGTAGTGGAATAAAGTAGCTAACGTTGATGAAAGTTCGATAAGTAAAATAATCTTGAATATCAACATTGCATAATTGACAATCAGTGATGGATACAATAGATACTGATGACTTCATAGCACCTTGAATAAGATCAGAATTTATCATTCCGTAGCGAAATAAGTTATATTGAGGTAAATGAGGATGCTATTACATTCTAGAAAAAGCTATCAGAGATTTGTTTTATTGACAAATCATATAAAAACCAAGCTTTCTAGTCTCAGAACGACGTAATTTTTTCGAATATTTGTCATGAAACTATGATATACCTATTTTCCCAAGAGGTATTCTCCTCTACATTGTTGGAAAAATATATTTGCAGATGGCATAAGCACAAAACTATTCCGCATGCTAATACCGTGGCTGCAAGTTATCCGTGAAGTTCTACTTCAGTGTTCGAGCAATAGCCATCCATACCAGCTCCTCCGCCTATCAAGATAGTAGTTGAACCACAATTTCTACAGCCGATACAGTAAGCAGGAAAGGGAAAAACAAATATTAAAATATCTCGAAAATAAATGTTTGATTGTCCTTTTAATCACTAAATCACAGAGCTGAGGAGCGATACCCTTGGATTCCTAGATATTTTCTCTCATTCTTCAGATTTTATTTTCTGAGGTTCTTCCTCTGTCCCCAGACATGTCTTTAAATTTTTTATTCCCCTATTTCACCCTTTGTCATTTTGGTCCTTTCTTTCATTCTTTAATCATATATTTATCAAACATTCTTATTATTTTCAAAATGAATGGCCTTCCCCTCCGGTGCTCGTCTTAGACAATCAATATTAGTTCCTACCCTCTCGCTATCCCTCCAGAAAAGAAATATCTACCGAGCGGCAGCATGAAACACATTCACTGGACCATTCCAGCCTGGAACTTTTTGATAACTGCGTGAAGCCACGACAAGATATTCATTAGCTGGATTCCGAGATAGGGTATTTGGAGCACTGTATTTCATTTCCCTTACTCTTTGACATTAAAATCTCCTAAAAACAAAAACTTGCATTGTGAAGCATGCTTCCAAGAAAAAGTGGTGTCACTCAGATTTTTTTTAAACAGTAAAATCTTTCTACAGAGCACTTAAGGTATATGGATGACTACAAAATATAATGATCTGACAATAAAGAGCCAGAAAAAAAAACAATACATGAAAAATTACGTGCCTGAGGCCTTTGTTCTACAGTAAACAGAAACAGATACATTAGTTCTTATGTGTGTAGTATATTGATAT
>NC_090753.1:23974777-23990927 GCF_036898095.1 Palaemon carinicauda | reverse complement strand
TCTCTCTCTCTCTCTCTCTTCTCTAATACGAATGGGATTTTCTTTAATTTCCAGACGTTTGGGAGAATGATTAATTTCTCAATAATTACGACCAACGGCAGATGACAAATTCATAATTAGACGTAAAAGATATTTTTACCTTTTCTCAGAATTCATCTATTTTTTCCTTTCACTTCTCTCCAAGAAAGACAGCCAAATATTCAGATAGATATGCACATACAGAATTAAATCTCCAATCCTTCCTTCTGCAGGATTACAGTCAAAAGTCATACTAGTTGTGTTATATCCGCATATACATTCACAATGTATCCTATATACATAACCACATACATACAGACAACCAAGGTCACATTAAGATTGTTTTCCTCAACGTAAAACAATCATAGAAAAAAAAGAATCCTTTTAGACATAACCGGTTCGTCCCTAATTTAAGAAATAAAAAGAAAATGCAATTCTTTAGCAGTGATGAAAAAGGTATTTGCAGCCTTCGAAGTTCTTTTTTTATTCATGACTCGAACTGCTTAAATCTCTTAAATAAGAACGTAACCATTGTACAGTAAACTTTTATAACTTCAGTCACTTTATTATAAACTATACAAGAGGCCCACCTGATACACAATGCATACCACAAGTTTACCTTAACTCACCTATTATATTTCCTTTTAAAAAGGTTGCCTAGCCTTCCGCAAAAATCCGTCTTCATTAATCAACTAATCTGCATTATCTCTATATAACGGAAAACATCTAAAATCTATTTTTTTCTTATTTTTCCAACTACGTGATTATCTCATATTGCGACAAATATTTTAGTCAAATGATTGTATATTAACGCTTCCTAGCTATTTATTCAATTCTCATTAGGATTCCACGGTCAATACCACAAAGGGGAGTTGGTTCAACAGTCATTTACTAGTTTAGAAGAGCTTGCCCTTTCATATACGTGTGCATACATATCCAATATATACTGTATATATATATATATATATATATATGCATATATATATATATATATATATATACATATATATATAATATATTATATATTCATACATATATATATATATATATATATATACACTCCAACATCTCAGTAGCCCATGATGCCTGCAAAGCACTCATAATTCTCGATCAACATGAATTTTTTAATTATTTTCTGTACCTCACTACAATCCCGCCTATTAAATAAACTTTACTTCTTCCAAAATAGACTTGAACTATGTCATCCTTTTTCTCAAAGGGATATGAAACCAGATCTCCCTTAAAGGAAGTTCCCGGCTCATCTTTCACCTAACGACTTGAAGAAGGGTAAGTAAGATACTGAGAGGGGGAGTGAAGGAGGGTCTGACAAAAAAGTGATTGGTAATTTTGAGTAACATGTAACGTAAACAAATGTCGTATATCCTGCCGAGAATTATGCCCTTCATTTTTTTTCTTTTTTAATATCAAAGTATTATCGGCGAAGAATCCGCTATCCGAAGATTAATGATTTCTTCAGTATGGACTGACATTGATGTATTTCCGATAACGACTAATTTCTGAAAGGATTTACATTTATGGTTTTCGTTTTAAAGCTTTAGTGTATTAATCATTTGCTAGTGTGAGAAGAGAAGGAGGAATAAAATGCTGCTCCTTTTGATAAAAAGGTCTATCTACTACTGCATTTGACAAACACACACATACGCTTGTGCAAGCATACACGAAGTTGGGTTCAATGATATGAACAAAATCGAAGCACATGGAATAATAATGAGTGTAACCATAGTGTAATATACATTGAATTACAATCATATTCATAATTAGCGATATAAAACATAAATACATATTTAAATGGCCTTTAAACTAGTAATCAGAAGGTAGGTTTAGAAGTGTACAGGCTTAAATCCCACCTCATGAATGGCAAAGACAAGGAACACTGACAATGTTCTGTATCAGTCTAGAGTCTAGAGTCTAGAATCTATGGTTAATATCTTGAGTAAAGAGATTAATCATGTATATGTTACGGCCATTTTGCAAATATTGATTGTTTTACAAAATTGCCGGCCATTATGCAAAAAGATAAAATACTTGGTCCACATTGCAAAATGCCCTATATATCTCAACATTATTCAAAACGACTAAAATTTTGATCAGTTTAAAGAATTATCGTTGTTCACTTTGCAAAATGTCCAAAAAGCAAGCAGACAGAAGGAAAAAAAGCGAGAGAATGATAAAACGTAGTGAACATAACTAATTTTATTCAATCCCAGTAAATACAGCTTTCAAATACATCAAAACGCATAAAATTCTAGCAAGTAACTAGTTGAAAGAAAGTAAATGATAAACGTACAATATATTAAAGAAAATAGATTACAAAATACATCAAAGTTTAATACATTTATTTGTTGATATATACATATATATATATATATATATATATATATATACATATATATATATATTATATTATACATATATATATATATATATGTATATATAAATATATACTATATAATATCGACAAATTGGAAAAATTAAGCCAGTTTTCCTTATAAGGTCTAATCTCCTTATGCTAATTGTCCAATATACCCTATTTTAACAACTATATTTACGTTAGCATTAATGTGAAAATATACGCTACCTTAAAAACCTATCCTAACCCTAACTTAATATAACGACCACACATAGAGACCACATTCTCCACATGATCAAGAGTAAGTATCTGGATATATATCAATATATATATTGTATAATATATATATATATATATATATATATATATATGAATATATGTTCATGTATATGTTTGGTCCGTCGACTGGCCAGATAATACTATATTGGATCCTTCCCTTTGGTTAGAGCTCATATTTCTTTTGCTTACACGTGCACCGAATAGTCCTGGGCGCATTCTTTACATATTCTCCTCTGTCCTCATTAACTTGATAACACTGAGATTACTAAATAATCATTCTTCGCTCTATAGGCTAACTATTAAATATTTCTACTGGGTATCTATTATTCTAAAAAAAATAAAAATCGTAAAAATTCTATTTCTATATTAAGTTTGATATATGTCCTTGACATTTTCCATGCTCTGTTATGGAAAGGTTGAAAAATCATTCAGTTTAAATTGATGAAATGTAAAGCTGGTGAAATTGAGGCCTACTCCGGTATAATTTTTTTTTTCTGTATACTGAAGTATTAATAGTACTTAGTTCTCCTTTCCAGCATTATGTCTAAGGATAATGGATACCCAGTAGAAATATTAATAGTCAATTAAGAGATTCTTAAACAACATCTTCATACAAAAGCCCATTACAAGCTCTGCAGAAAAAAGAGACTGTATATCTAAAAATGCCTTATCAAGGAGAGCAATGAAAGAAAATAATTGAATCAACATTTTCCTCAGATTATTGTAAAAACGATTTTTTTTAGGAATAAACTTTAAAATTAAAAACTTCTTCCAACTAAAAGACTAAACTCCCTCTAACTGGTATTCTGACATATTTACAAGTACAAATGTGCAGTTCTTAATAACTGCTATTTGGGTTCTAGCAATAGGGTCTTAGCTGTCAGAGCATCGGAACATGAAGGGAGAAGTCACAAAACAAAAAAGACCCTTGCCAAGCCCCTCTAGTCATCCGTGAGGGACCACTCAGAAAACATTTGTAACTAACAGGTAAATCTACAAGAATTTTCCATTGTATTAGGGGGAATTACCAATCTGAAATTTGAATCGCTGAAACTCTACTAATTAAGACCTTAAAGCCAACTTTAAATAATGAAACTTCGAGCTTTCCATTGAAATTGTTTTAAGTATTTATATTAATTGTTTTTTTTTTCATTCTAATTCCAATTATGGGATTCACTTCATAATGTGTTATTTATAATAGAAAACTTTTTTGTATACTTCAGTTATTAGGTAAATACTGTAACTAATATTATTTTTGTTTTTAACCTACGATGTTGTAAAACTCACCTTTTCTCTGTTTGCAATGTATATAAACATTATAATTATGTGTTAACGTAAGAAAAATTAGTTTTTGCAGCTGAGTTAAAGAATGTACCCGAAAGCTACGACGGAATAAAAAGTAGTTAAAATGTCGTGGATTGTATTGCTGAACGAACTACAATTTCTTATTCCAGTGAGATTCCCCATGAGCGACCCCACTAGTAGACGTGATAACATACAGATATAGTAGAGAAGCCTGGTCGAGATATGGAAGTGGGAGACGACTCAAAGAAAAAAAAAATAGATGTAGTGTTCTTAGGAAAATATCTTTTATATTGATTAAACACCGAAATTTGTGCGTAATAATAATAATAATAATAATAATAATAATAATAATAATAATAATAATAATAATAATAATAATAATATAAATAATACAATTATTGTGCGTAATAATGATAATTAATAATAATAATATTAATAATAATAATAATAATACAATTATTGTCATTTGCTGCTTTATCTTTCCATCCTGAACTTTGGCCTTCCCCTCCTCCTCTCCTCCATCCACTTCATTCTCCATTACCTTTCGGCACATAAGATCTTCTCTCCTCATGACATAACTAACCCACTGTAGGTGTGTTTTGGCGAATTGTTTTTTACACTTTTCTGACTTTGTTTGTCCCTTTATTACACATATTTCCGATCCTGTCCTTCTCATGACTCCAGGCATCCATGGTAACATGAGTCTTTTTTTATTGAATAAGTTTTAGCTCCATACAACAATAGTGGTCTAATTAGTATTGTAAAACCGTCCTTTACCTTGGAACTAACCTTCCTGTATATACTCCATGGTCTCAGTATGGACGGACAAATAAAACTAAGTCAAATCAAATTTCATTTATTGAATTTGGGTACGACTGTTCGTACAGCACTCCGGACGTTGCTGAAACACGATGTCTTTACTTAAGGCATTTAGACTCTTTATACATACATCATTACATTTAAACAATCATGATAACTACATTTTACTGATCCAAACAAAAGCTTAATAACATCAATTTAATTTCTTGTTTGTTTTATAAAAGCTTGTTCGTTCAGTCCAACGTTCGAAGCTGAATGACTTGTTCACCACCTAAGACCAACCGAGCAAAACTTACTGACACGCCACCTACTGGACATTCCATCCATTAAGGAAATTAATTTTCCTCTTATTCATGAATTCAAACGTGGAAAATTACTTTTCTTATCAGAATTTTTCTCGATGATCCTCCCCCAGTTCATCTATTGGTGTGCTACTGTTATAAGCACACATTGAGTATGTGTTGTTTCAGATGTGTGTAACTGGATAACAGAATACATCTTATTAGCTTTAAAGTATTTATTCTATAAGAACAACAGAGTTAAACATCTCCATCACTGAAGGAAGCTGGGTTGGTCAGATGACCAATTCTGGTGAAGTATAGATGTGAACTGACTAACTTATCGATATCCCAGATATCGTATGCTTAGTTTATACAAGATTCGTCACAAACTCGGAAGACACCTGCATCCGGTGACGTCACAAACTTTCACACGCTGAGACAATGTGTTGACGTTTAAGAAAAAATGTCTCATTGTCGAGGTTTGCATTGTACGTCCTGTTTATGATTTTGAATGACTACAGCAAGTCCCACGGCTAGCACCTTCCTCCAACATGACATATTACGTCATGTGTTTTAAACATGTAATATTAACTATTCTAATTATTACATAAGCTCGGCCAGCTATCTCAATTTTTTCACAAAAATTTAACAACAAGCCAAAACATGGTTACTAGGTGTGACTGGACATATGTATTATTCTTTGTTTAACTTTAGCCATAATCAACCGAGGACGAATGTCCAAATAGGCACATTAAAAAATAATAACAATAATGCATATAAAAAAGATATTACCAAAGCAAAAAGAAAAATGCATGATAAAATAAAGATCATATATATGGTACATTGCTAGCAAATGATTATATGGTACCAAAAAAAAAACTACTGACTTACATATGATTAGGTAACTTGTTAAAGAATAATTGTTACTTTTGTTAGAAACATATTAACATAATACTCAATTTTTTAGTGCACAAACACGAATTCCTGGTACGTACACGTACCACGGTTTCGTACACACATATATATATATATATATATATACATATATATATATATATATATATATATAGGGCTGATATATTTTATTAGATGCCCATAGATTCTGTTATATATTTTTTTTTTCTCTTTTCTTTTTAACATTCCGGCTTATATATTTTTATTAGATGCCCGAGAGAAAAATGATTTATATCTTTTTTTTTTTTTTTTTTAAATGTTGTTTTAAATGTATTTTTAACAATGCAAATGCAGAAAATTTCTTAAATTACATATTACTAGCGTACTAACAGCTTTTCTTACAAACACTTCCCGACAATTTACTCCTTTAGCGAATGAGGTGGCCACTCAAACGGCTTTGAATTGAATCAAGTATGGAGTATTGTCGGGACTAGGCGAATCGTTCCTTTGTAGCTGCATGCTGTGCCGTAACCTACGCCAAACAAGGATGTTCACGGCGATAAATATCACCACCGTAAACGCCAAACCTGCTAGTAGATGTGGTGAAGGATTCCTTATAAGTCGGTGACAGGTGGTCCCTTTCGGTAAGTTTCAACAACCGCTTTGCCACATGTCTGTTATACGGGAGAGGGAGTGCTGGCATTGTAGAGGTCCACGTGAAGTTCGCGAAGTAGGCTCGTTCCCTGATGAGTGTCCGTAGACCAGTCACCATGGAATTAGGGGAAGTCCCGATACAACCATCTGCTGCGACGAAGATGTGTGTGAAGGACGTGGATCCGTCAGGGCATGATTCATTGAAGCCGTCCTTGTCGTATCGTATTCACGAGCCATTGTTCAGTCTGCAATTGAACTCATTATTGTCAAAGGGATAAAGCTTATCCAGACAATTTTCACTTGTATGGGAGAGAGCACCGTCTAGCACTATACCTAACTCGCATGAATCCATTAAGTTTTTATGGAATTCAAATGAGTCAGCTGTACATATTTTTCTATCCATTGCGTCTGAACAGTGAGTTAATTGATTTAAGTCTTTAATGACCGTATATGTTTCCTTGTCTGGGGAAATCAATACATGTCCTGTCAAACTGGATATTACTGGATTTGAGTGATTCGTCATGAAAGTCGGAAATGGTGATATCCAGTAAGATTGCCAGGCATCAGAAGAATCAAAGGGAATTGTAATCATAATCTTGTTATTATCTACGTTTACTGTAATTAGGCTGTAATAAATTCTAACCTATGTTCGTCTAACAAAGGAACATAGCCTAGTTTATCCCTTCCGTTCTCCAGAATTAACTTTAAGTAACTTATAGGCAACAAATGGGGCGACAATACACCTTTAGTTGCTAACATGATAGCTTCTACATAATCCTTGGATTTCTCAATGAAATGTGCAATTCTGTTATGTATGTGATCTATCTTTGAATCATAATACGTTAATGTTGCCAACAAATCCTGTACTTCCATAATTTGAACGATATTATTTGAATGTTCATTCACCAAATCCATAATTTTATTGATTGAAGCTAACTGATTCCTTAGTTCTGACATAATCAATTCATCTTCATGAGTCAAGAACTCAATTTTCTTATTTTGATTACTAATTTTTAAGACGATTGGAAATTCCGAAACCTAAACTTGCAACAGACCCAAAGATGCTTATGCAGCATAAATAAACGGATTTCGTCTTTCTTTATGTTCGTGTCCTACAGTCCACATCAAAAGGTCATAAGCCAAAGATCCTGTCTCGTCAGTCTTATTTTTCAAGTCATCAGATAGCATCTCTGCAACTTTTAATGTTGATCCAAGCAAACTCTCTGTAGTCAAATGAAAATGTCTTCTATGCAACTCATTCAATGAGGCAGAAAACCTTGAAATGGCGGTTCTTAAGCTAGTGACATCATTCTCTTGAAGAAAAATTGCTTGCATATTCACTTCTACAATTACGTTGGTTGATGTAATAAAAATGTCTTCTTGTCTTTCAACTATAGTGCCATATTTAAAATTTATACTTTAGTTCTAGAGCTCATCCCACACGAGAAAAATGTCTGAGCGAACAATATCACTCCCAACAACAAAAAATTCATCTTGGAAACCTGTAACGAGAAAAAATATATGTAATTACTCCTGTATTAAAAAGAAAACTTTTAATCACATAAAATAAAAAAAAATTTCCCTCACTTCTTTTCCTCTCTTTTCTTTTTAATTTCTTATGTGAGTCAATGGTACTATTCTCTCATCCGTGGGTTGGGGAACGTTTTGAACTCTAAACCTATTGGCCGTTAATGTTTCCAAAATGTTAATGGGCCTTCAAACTTAGGTGTTAGTTTATAATTGAGCCCTTTTCGTACATTGATTTTAATATATACGTTATCACCCACGGTATATGTTTTAGTTGGTTTCGCTGTTTTATCATGATTCCTTTTCATTATGAATTTGTGATTCTTTTAAATTCTTTCGAAGGATATCATATCAACTTATACTTGCATTTATTACATTCTTTTAAAGGATTTGATAGATTAGTTGTAGGCGTTAATACATGGAAAGGCGTGCTAACTGGGGTACCATACAATGCTTCATGCGGTGACATTTTAATTGATATATGATATGAATGATTCAGAGTACTCAGTGCCGCCAGTATTGCAATATCCCAGTTGGGGTCTGATCCCCCTAGTGTTACCCTCAATATATTCAATATCTTCCTATTTGCTCTTTCCACTAGCCCATTCGACTCTGGGTGATATATCATGGTATTTATTTTCTTTATGTTGAGGAATTCACACAATGAGGTAAGAAAGTGATTATTAAATTCACCACCCGAGTCTGAGATTATCATGTGTGGAATTCCATGTTTACAAATGTAACACTCGTAAAACTTCCTAGCGCATTCAATCGCAGTTTTAGTTTTAAGCGCTATTAGTTCTGTATATCGAGTTAAAAGCATCTATAATTACTAAGAGGTGCTTATTTCCTCTGTCTGACTCGTAAAATTCTGTTAACAAATCTAAATGTATTCTTTCAAAGGGTTGATTGGGCACAAGATAAGCTCCTGGGCTGACAGGTGTTTTCGTATGCCCTTTGTTTTCCTGACATGTGCGACAATTAGCTATGTGTCTTTTTATATCTGTAAGCATTGTATGCCAATAAAACAATGATTTGGCTTTCTGTGACATCAATGAGAACCCAGGGTGTCCATTGTAATGGATTTGAATGCAACCAATTCAGGACAGTGGAAATAAGTGAGATTGGTACTACTACCTGGTCGTTAGTTACATGTGGTGTATTGCGGGTTTTCCTTGTCACAGTCCTACACAGAATATTATCTTTGATTATATAATTCTGCTGCTTATACTTTATATATTCCTTTTCCTTTTGATTGCCTTTCAAAGCATTTATAATTGTTTCTATTTTCTGATCTTTTCTTTGCTCAGTCTGTAACAATTCAGCGCTCCAGCCTAAATCTTCTTGTTCAGATATTGTTTTTACAATAGGCATGGATGTTGATATATCTATTAATTCAGCTAAAGCTCCGTACAAGATGACACGGGGTTGCGTGATAATGCATCTGCAATGATATTTGCTTTCCCAGGTAAATACCCGATTCTTGCGCCAAAAATCTTGAATGATTAAATGCCACCGAGTTCGTTTAGGGCTGTGGTTGAAGCCTTTAAAGAACTCTGTTAGTGGTTTATGGTCAGTAAGAACCTTAACGGGATAACCGTAAATTATGAACTTAAAATGCACTAGCGAATTGACAATAGCTAGTCCTTCCTTACTTTCGGAAGTTCTCAATTTTCGAGAATAGAAAGCTATCGGGAAAAATTGTTTATCATATTGCTGAAGCAATACCCCTCCTACTCCTAAGTCTGAGGCGTCTGTTGCAATGAAGAATTCCTTACCGAAAACAGGAAATTTTAAGATAGGAGAACTACACAGTTCATCTTTCAAAGTATTAAAAGCCTGTTGATGTTGCTCAGACCATACGAAATCTACGCCCTTCTTCGTAAGATCAGTTAAAGGAGCGGCTATTATTGAATAGTTGCGTATAAAACGCCTGTAATATCCACTACAACCCAGAAATTGCTGTATTCCCTTGACATTAGTAGGTATGGGAAAGTTACGTATAGCCGACACCTTATCATGGACTACTTTAAGACCTTGGCTTGACACCATGAAACCCAAATATACTAATTCTGTTTTGAAAAATTCACACTTACTAATTTTTACCCTTAAGTTATGTTGTCTTAATCTCTGTAGTACTAGTTCTAACTTACGTAGATGTTCTTCTAAGGTGTTGGAAAAGATTACAAGATCATCCATATAGGCATGCAATATATCCCCTAACAAGTCTCCAAACACTATGTTAATCATTCTTGTAAATGTTATAGGAGCACAACGTAAACCAAAAGGCATCCGTAAAAATTCATAATGTCCCCTGGCTGTGCTGAAGGCTGTGTATGGGATACTATCTTCTTCTAATGATATCTGGTGAAAGCCTTTAAGTAAGTCCAAACTGGTAAAATTATTTATTCTGACCTAACAAAGACAAAATATCGTCAGTACATGGCACTGGGAATCGATCAGGGATCGTTTCCCTCGTTTAGACGACGAAAGTCGACGCAGATACGCCATGTTCGATCTTTTTTCGGTACAACTATTAAAGGAAAATTATAAGGGCTGTTTGATTTTCTAATGACTCCTTCCTCTAACATTTTACCTACTTCATCATTTATTTCATTCTGGAATTTCATAGGGAGTCTGTACGAGGGTACATAGATAATTTTCTGCTTGTCCTTTAACCTTATTTGATGCTCGATCACATCTGTTTTTCCTAAGGATCCATCCGTAGTGGAAAAAACATCATGATATTTAGTTAAAAGTTCAAAATTTTTCTGCTGAATTTCTTCGTCTTGAATGTCCTTATTGATTTCATTTTTAATAGATCGCAAAAGGGATTCATCCGCAACTGATTGAGAGTGATTGATTTCAGCAACGGTAAGAATACGATGTTTATAAACTTCTACATCCAAGATATGTTGATTTTTGTGAATTACTAAAGGGTTATTTAAATGATTACAGACTTCAATATTACATTGTTGATGTGAGCCTACTGTATCCTATAATTACAGCTGGATACATATTAATGTTTTTTACAACAACAAATGTATCGGCAAACGTGCGATTACCGACTCTGAACTGAACATGAGTTATGCCTATGACATTTACTTCATTATTTCCTATACCTGAAAGTCTAATTCCTGATTTTTCAATCGGAAAGTTCGAAAACAACAAATGATGTGTCTTCAAATCCATGATATTACGTGGACTACCAGAGTCAAAAAATGACGTAAGGAATTGTGTTCTAAATTTACAGCATATAAGGTTGGCAGTAACTCATTTTGGCTTATTATTGTATGAATTCGTTGCAAATCTACAGGAGCATGCACTGTTTTACTTAATTCGGCCGTGTGTTTCATAGGAAAATCTATTGTCTCACAATTATCTGATAAAACATTAAATTGATTATTCAATTTTATTGATGTTGACATGAATGACCTTGACCCAACATCACTCTCTTCCCCTCTAGAGTTAACTATGTGGTATTTGCTTTGCTCTGCACATTCTGAAAATTAGTCTGACCTTGCGAGGTTTGGTTTGACGACCCAGGCTCAGCGATATTTGAAGAAGTGTTTGTTTGTTTTGGACTCTGAACTGCATTGACATTTGGTTGTTTCTTCTTATTGTAAAATGAGGATTTCTCTTTTTATTTCCATATGGAACTGACTGTGGAATTGACTGTGTATTTCTGGGATATTGTTGTGTCCTACGCGAGTAACATTGACTATATGAATGCGTTGCAGTGTTGTGAATTGAGCAAAATTTCGTTCTGCAGTCTGCGCTTAAGTGACCATGACGTTTGCAGTTATAACACGTCATTCCCGCTACTGGACTGCTAACTACGTTCACTGTTTGTGGTTTTGTTTCATTCTTTGCAAAAACTTGAGTTAACACGGGATCAAGATCTGGACACTTGGACATGTGTTTCTTTATCTGTTTATAGACATCCAATTCCGTACTTGCAGGCGTTAACTTCTTATCAAAACACCGCACTAAAGCTTCAGGCAACATAAGTGTCATGCAAGTCAAATACATTAATCGTAAAAAATCTTTCACGGAGATGTTATCGTTAGTAACCCAAGTGGAATGACCTAAAATGTCCTGATATTCGTTAAGCCTATCAGCTATGAGAGCTGCTCTCTCAATAACATTAAGCCGATTCATAGTGGCTTAATTAAGTGTATTTCGTAACGTTAATACTACATCCAAGGCTTCCTCACCCCCATAGATCGCGCGTAACCTAACTTTGAAATCATCCCAAGTAACTGCTTCTTGAAATGAAACACCTCTTAAATACGCACTCGCATCCCCCTTAGAAAAATCTATAAAACTTTTAGCTTCTTGTAATTGTACAAAAGGGTCTACGATTTGTTTGGCATTTAAATGGGCATCGACGGATGAAATCCATGACTCCACATTTTGTGGCAAGAACCCGTTGACTCGACCCTGAAAAGGAAGGATTGCTGACCTGGCCTTTACAAGCGTCACAATTGGAGGAGGATTAGTCTGGCCTACACCACTAGGTCCAGGGGAAGGACTCACAGGAGGAGTCATGACTGCTGTATTTTTTTTCCTATCTCTTCGACCCCTTGCAATTCTATCAAAATGTCTATATGAGTACAGACGCCCACTGGGTAAACGCATATGTATAACAAAATTCCCCAAACAATGTCACTAATCCCATAACATTCCCCGTGAATTTCTGAAAGAAAAAGGAATTAGCACAAAGAAAGAGAAATTCTAAATGAGAATTCGGAGTTTCTTTTAACAAAGATTAGCAATTCACTCACCCCAGTAATAATCGACTAACGACTCGTGATAACTACACTTCACTGCCCAAACTGGAATGAATTAAAAAATTTGTACTTAGCTTATATATGGATCTGCGTGATGTCGACACGTCCTCTCTCTCTCTCTCTCTCTTGATGTTTTGTTAGCGATGTATCGTTCGAGTTTCTTGTTGAATGTAGTGCTTCCTGGGTATGTTTTTGCAATTGTTGAACGCCAGTCCTTGGGTTTCCTAGGATGTTGATTGAAGATGCAGTTGGTATTCATAACATTTGTTAATGTTAACTGTTCCGTTGGACTATAATACTTAGTCAAAATTGTAGATTCATGTAGATAATGTTGAGTTCTTGAAGATCTTTCTCAGGTTTTACAGCTTTTATTTTGAAGTCTTGAAGATATTTCTCTGGTTTTACAGCTTTATTTTTAAGTCTTGAAAATCTTTCTCTAATTCTTAGAGTTTAACCGCTGCCACCATTTATTGGTGTGCTACTGTTATAAGCACACATTGAGTATGTGTTGTTTCAGATGTGTGTAACTGGATAACAGAATACATCTTATTAGCTTTAAAGTATTTATTCTATAAAAACAACAGAGTTCAACATCTCCATCACTGGAGGAAGCTGGGTTGGTCAGATGACCAATTCTGGTGAAGTATAGATGTGAACTGACTAACTTATCGATATCCCAGATATCGTATGCTTAGTTTATACAAGATTCGTCACAAACTCGGAAGACACCTGCATCTGGTGACGTCACAAACTTTCACACGCTGAGACAATGTGTTGACGTTTAAGAAAAATGTCACATTGTCGAGGTTTGCATTGTACGTCCTGTTTATGATTTGAATGACTACAGCAAGTCCCACGGCTAGCACCTTCCTCCAACATGACATATTACGTCATGTGTTTTTAAACATGTAATATTAACTATTCTAATTATTACACATCCAATTCATTATCCATCACACAGACAGAAGGCACTTGAACGTATTAACCCTCTTGATGATATCCAAACCCATATCTCCCCCCATCCACATATATTCAGTCTTGGTCATACTTTTCCTTGAACCTTAATCTTCCAGAGGTTGTTACCAAATCTTTAGTTTTTTTCCACTCCTTCTGGAGACAGATTTTAAAAAAAAAACATTGTCACCAGACATCATACTTCAGGAGACTTCCTACACTGACGCCTGCTGTAATAACATCCATCACACGATCAAAGATGTAAGGATTCTGAGTAGAAATCTGTTGTGCACCAAATCTTACCCCAAAGTTCATAGAATTTTAAACATATTCCACAGCCACCCTGGGGTGGGCCCAAGGGCACTCTCTCTCTCTCTCTCTCTCTCTCTCTCTCTCTCTCCTCTCTCTCTCGTGTTTCCTGGAATCTTCAACGTCTTGATTAACTATAAAAAACAAGAGAATAGGAAATTTGATTTCCCAGGACAGAAAGTCATTGTTAATGAACGAGGAACCTTAAGCGCAATTCTTTCCAGAAGAATTGACGATGAACTCTTGATTTTTGCAATAGTATTCAGTCGTGCGTGTCGTGGCAAGTGGTTCCCTTACAACAACGAAAATATTCTTCTACGGGAATACAGATTTTATTATATCGGATATTGGTGTGTTAATAAGACAAAATTAAGAAAAGAAAGAGTGAGCGAGAGACAGAGAAAATATAGCCTTTGCTGGACCTAATGATAATGTTAAATCCAGTTGAAATCATACAAAAATATAGCTGGTCATCAACATTATATATATATATATATATATAAATATATATATATATATATATATAGATAGATAGATAGATAGATAGATAGATAGATATACATGTATATATAAATAAATATATATATGCATATATATATATATATATATATGTATAGATAGATAGATAGATAGATAGATAGATAAATATGTATATATAGATAAATATATATGCATATATATATATATATATATGTGCAGAAGAACCACAGTGAAAAGGGAAATACGAAATATACGCTTAAGTTCTGACTAGTTTCGTGATACTTCTTAAGAGGACTGATTTATTGAGAGAGGTTTCTTTACATTTTATAGGGAAAGCAAACGTACGACATACATATAGAGATTTAGAGAACAATGACACTCCCTTACCCGCTACCTGGGCTTGGGTCAGGTGTTAAGTGGGCAGACTCCCCAAGCTCATTAGACACCTGCAAAAAGGGTCATTTCTAGTGGCATGTAAATTCTTGTTTTTTTTTACTTTCAGTACAGTTTATTTATATGAAAACACGATAGCCTTATCTATATAAATACATAGGAAAAACATACACATACATACATATATATACATACATATACACATACATATACATATATACACATATACACACACATACATATATATATACACATACATATATATATATACACATACATACATATACATACATACACATGTATATATACATTTATACATTTATATACATACAACATTAATATCATAAACATATAATCATGTATATATAAATTCTTTTATTTCGCATAACACTATATAGTGCCAATATACTTATGCATACTATATAAAATAATTATACCCTTTAATGAATGGTAGCTTAGGTCTAGATATTAATTTCACAGTGACTTTAATTATTCACAATACATTCAATTCTACATTAAGCGGTTAATGTTTTTTTATATAGCTTACAAATCTCTTTACATATAAAGGCGTCGAGTTTATACATTCCATGACCAATATTCAAGTTTTTTTCAAAGGTTTCTTTTATGAAACTGGACTCTATGATGTTTCTTTCCACTAAGTTATTTGAATGAACCAATTTCTTTGCACCTGACCAATTAATAGTGTGATTTTTATCTCTAACGTGAGCAAAGAGTGCATTATTATCTTGAGCATACCTGACACTTTTCTTATGTTGTTCAATTCTCTTTTCTAGGGCTTTACCAGTTTGACCAATATAGTATTTTTCACAAGCATTGCATGGAATACGATATACACATCCCTTGGTAATGTAAGGAGAATTCTTTATTAAGGCTGTTTTTATTGTATTTTTACTCTTAAATGCTACATTTACATTGAAGTTTTTCAACAGTTGGGGAATTTCTTTAAAAGAATTGCAATAAGGTAGTACAAGTAAATTTTGTGTGTTGTAGTTTTTTCTGTTATCATTACCGAAAAAAAGTCTTTTTTGCTGTTCATAGGGCATCATCTAACA
>NC_090753.1:23952277-23959777 GCF_036898095.1 Palaemon carinicauda | reverse complement strand
AGATTTAGACACCGAAATAATCAAGAAAAATGGATTCAAGCATTTACTCCGCATTATTGTCTTACTTTACATCGAGAAATGTCATTGCCTGTCTCTCCCTAGGCCGAGCACGATGGAGAGGGTTCTTGGATGCTGACAATAAGTTTATATGGTCAGTCTCAAGGGTATCTTCACTGTCCCTTGTCTCTGCCATTAAAGAACGACCTTTCAACACGAGCAGATTTGTACAAAAAAAAAAAAAAAAAAAAAAAAAAAAAATCAGCGCTCGTTACGAATCCTGTCATCACCCAATAGGATTTTCCTCAAGTGACTTTGCAGTTTTAGTAAAAGTATAGATAAGGATGGGACAAAATTACGATCAGAAAATATAATTTGTTTTTCTGCGATAAATAATGTGTTTTCACTGAATTTTACGTTTATTGCAACAGTAAATAAGCAGAAATCCCATGAGATCCCGGTTCTTCCGTACAGTCACGGGTGGGAACCTTTGGTTCAGTCGGAGAACAACTGGAAAACCTGTGTTTATTTGTGACTGATATAAAGATAAAATTAATTGAATATAAAATGGTAACTATGGAAATTTTTTTTTTTTTTTGTTTTTTTTTTTTTACCATATTGAAAGCAGTATCAGACTTACTTCATTCAAGGTTCATTAATTAAGGATATATTTTTTTGAAACTTCAAATGAATTTTGATCCATCGTGGCTTGCTTCACTCGCAAAAAAAAAAAAAAAAAAAAAAGGAAAAGAAAAATATCACAGCTCCTATGTACAGGCAAGTGGTACATGCAGAGCTGTGCATGCCCTCCCCGTTTGTTATCATTTCTCTGTTCTTTATTTTGAGGGTATTTTTTTTAAAAGAATTCTTACGGTTTTTGCTCCGCCGTGGGTCGCTTCGCTCGCAAAAATGAAAAACATCACTGTACCACTTGACAGAACATAGGAATCTTCTGGCAAGTGGTACATGCTGAGCTGCGCACGCCACCCCATTGTTTACTATTTCTATGGACATTACTCCGGGGATATTTTTAAAAACTAATGTTTTCACTTCCCCAGTCAGACCCTTACTTTATGATTGGGACGTCGAAGGTTGAGGATCACCCGGATCTTCTGGCAATTGTTGTAGTATAGGAGGTGACGGAAAAAGTGACGCAATGCAATGGAATGAAGGGAACCATTTGAAGTAAGTTGGCAGTGGATAAGGCACAAACAGGAGGGTTAACGGGTTCAAATTTGTAAAAATAGGATACACACACACACACACATATATATATATATATATATATATATATAGTGGGTTACAATAAGTAAAACAATAAACAGTGAATTACTGGGTTCAAGTGAGGGAAAGAACAGATATTATTTTATGATATTACATTGAAATGTTATAATAACGGAGAAAACGACTGAACCAGTATTGGGTAACGAGTTTAAACTTAATAAAATGAGAAACATATGTATGTGGGTGTTGCATCAACTAATTCATATTACAGTATTAGAAGGTTAAGCTCTCGTAGAATACTAGAATATCGTGGGTAAAAAGATGTATTTTAGACCGTATTGGTAAAAGTAGGAAGGAAAAGGGACTATGAGGACAGGAATAACCCTATTGGTCAGAAGTTAGTTGGGGAGAGCTTCAAGCGCAAAAAGTTCTAAGCTGCATATCGCGCATGTACATACTCACAAATAGGAATAATGCCACGAAAGATGAAAATTGTTAATACGCACCAAGATATGCACATACGAACGAAAAGGAGCGAATACAACCCTTTTGCAGAATGTCGACAAACAAATTCAAAATATACCAGTAGTCTAGGAAACAGATAATTTGTGCAATTTTCCATGGATTTATTCTGAGTCACAAAAAATAATGTATAAAGTCGCAAAGGTTTGTTTTACCATTACTTATCGTTTCCTCGGTATATTTTCCTCACCCTCTTGGTGGTTCCCGTTGCCAGCGAATATATATATATATATATATATATATATATGTATATATATATATATATATATATATATCACCAGATTTTCTTTCCATTTAAAATAAGGGTTTTAAGAAAACGGGAGAATTTTTTTTAAAGAGATGACCTTTCTTTTATCAGCAAATGTTGTCCCGTCCTTAATAGTAATAAAACCACGCGGGTTAGCAGTGCACGCAACTACCAAGTCACTCCCGGTCGGAAATTTTTCGAAGCAGGCATCGTGTGAAGAGTCTCATTGATCTTTGTTGATTACTGAGATGGACGGACAAAACCGCGCGGCATCAATTCGCTCATATAGAGTGAACCTATGAGTCCGTATTTGGTTATGAGGGTCAGGCTATCTAGTATCAAATTAAAATCACGCAGTCTAAATATTCCATTCTTTCAGAAAAATACATGGTGGGCGGCACATTACCCTTGTATTTATTTACCTTCCATAATTGTATCATATTTTAAGGTTTCCGATTCAGTGCCGAAGTAGAAAGAGATAATCTCGTTCATAATTCTGGTGAATCAGGAACCAACTTTCCAAGATGACTCGGTATCCTCAGTCATGCCGTAATTGTGGGCATTTAAGGGTTCATAATCACCTGCCTTGGTAATCCTGTTTCATGTTTACAAGACAGAATGTTTTCCCTTTTTTTTCCCTTATTTTTTTTAAGGACATTGACAAAAACAATTTACATTTTTTAAATGAACAACGAATCTTATTCCCGACTCAAATCTATCGTAACAATTAGGGAATCGTTACTTATGAAGTAATTAAACAAAAATCAGAGAAAAAAAACAAAACAAAAACAATCGTAATCTACAACCCGTAAAATGAATCCTAACAAAAATTCATGATGAATGCAGACTCTAATCCAGTTAAACAAACGGAAAAAGGATTCTCCAAAAACGTCACTTTGTTTTATGGTCGTTTCTACTCAAAAACCGAAATCTTGCTGATGTCGTCACGAGTGAAATGCAAATAATTCCCATTTCACTGCAATTGAACCTTCCTCGTGCATTGTATAAATAGCTTGATTATCTGTTTAACTTATTTTTCTATATAACTAGGAATGCGTTCTCGGATATTATTCAGAATCGGGAATACAAAATACCTGTGTAATTATATTTGCAAGTTTTATTCTACTATGTCAAAAACAGCTTCTATTTCAACTTCTGTAATTTTTAGATTCTTCTCATGTGATTGTTATATATATACAGTATGTATGTATATATATATATATATATATATATATATATACACACTGTATATATATATATATATATATATATATATGTATATATATATATATATATATATATAAATATATATATATATATATATATATACATACAAAAATATATACAAAAATTTCAAAAGTTTCCCCAAGGCACGCTGTGAATAGTTTAGCAGAGATGGGGTCTCATGTCTAACTCCTTTCTCAATCAGAATTTTCCCACTACCTTTATGTAGTTTTAGGATTGCTGTACTTCCTTTATAGATATCTTTAAAATTTCTAACATATGATTTTTCTATTCCTTGTTTTTGAGCGGCTTTGGTTACTGCTGATATTATGACCGAATTAAAATCTTTTTTCGGAGTCTATAACTACCATACATAGTGATTTGTCATACTTTGTGGATTTTTCCATTAGCTTCTCTCTTGGTTGATTGAAGTCTAGCTGTTTTTCTATTTAGCCTAAAATGATCTTTGTAAAAATTTTATATGTAATAGAGAGCAAACTCATTGGGAGATAATTTTTCCGGTCTTTTGTGTTTTAATTTTTGGGAATTATCATAATGATAAAGTTTTTGCCAGATGTAGGTATTGAGTATTCTTACAGACATTTGGTGTAGAGTTCAGTTAGTTTTACTACTATGAAATCCCCTCCATCTATTATCAAATCATTAATTAGGCCATCTTCTTCTGCTGCTTTGGCTTTTTTCATACCTTTCAATGTTTCCTTTACCTTTCTTTATGTTACGTTTGTTACCGGCTCGGGTGTTTCATTATTTCTATTGGTGAAATTATTTATTATATCGCTAGTGTTTAGCATTATATAGAAAAAGTCTGCTATTTTTATCACTCCATCTCTATTTTGGACATTTCTAGTTTCATACTTTAAAGTAAACATCTGATGGCGGCCCGTTCCAAGTTTTCTTTTCATCAATTTGATGTTTCATCTTTTCTTTTGTGTTTCTTCAATTTTGGTCTGATTGTGTTTACTAATATCTTGGATTTTTAGTTTATTTTTTTTTAAAGTTTTGCTAATTCTATTCCATCTGTCATATTTCTTAATTAGTTTTTGCTTATAGTTTTCCTTGATCTTGTTTAGGAACTCTTTCACGTATCTCTTCTACTGATTCCCATATAAATTTTATTGAATTACTGTTCATTTCTTCTTCATTTTCTTCAGCTTCATCATGTAGATAGGAGTATCTATTTTGAAACTGCTAAACTAAACTCATCGGCGTTTTTTCTTATTACAGAGGTTTTTATTTTCTTTCTAAAAATTATTTTATTTTCTCTCCCTTTCTTTCGATCTAAACAAACTTTTCTTCTTACCATTTCATGATCGCGTGAACACTGTTACATCTTTAACTAAGTTCACTTTTTCACTGAGAACAGAATCTATTTCATTCTCTGTTTTTCCATTTGTGCTTCTCTGTTCCTTTCAGCAAATACTACAAGTATGTCTCCTTTGTCATTGCTTTTGCCTACTCCAAATTAAAATTTACCTACTGCTGATTCTCCTCTCTTCTTTTGACCTTAGTTACCGTTGTCTTGACCCAAAACAAATGTAAATTGAGCCTTGTGTTTGTTTTTTTTTTTTTTTTTTTTTTTTTTTTTTTTTTTTTTTTTTTTTTTTTACATAATAAGCTTTCATAATAAGCTTCTATTTCTTCATCTGTATGGGATGTTGTTCTTGCATAAGTTTGAATGATCTTCACTATACACATTTTTTTTTTTAGTTTGATAAATAATCCTACAATTATATAACTAGTACTATAAAACTTGTATTTTACCTGCATGATTTTTATTATTAAGAAAACAAACGTTATTTTCTTTGTTCCTTTCATATCCTTTGAAGCATATATATATATATATATATATACATATATATATATATATATATGTATACACACACACACTCATATATATATATATATATATATTAGTTTTTACAATTTACTTATATATATATATATATATATACATATATATATATATATATGTATACACACACACACTCATATATATATATATATATATATTAGTTTTTACAATTTACTTATATATATATATATACATATATATATATATATATATACATATATATATGTGTGTGTGTATATATATATATATATATATATACATTCATGCATACCTACATTCATACATACGTACATATATAAAGATACCATCTGCATCTTAATATTCAACAAGAAATTCGTGTATAAGTGGGTTCAGAATATTCTAGAAACTTCATCAAAAGAAAAGATATAGAAAGTTTTGATGAAGCTGCATTCACTAGGTTTGAAAGGGTTTCTCGCCTTAGTAATTACGTGGATTTTGCTAACTTTGCTTAATTGCACATCGTTAATTATACAAAAATTCTCAACAAACCTAGAGAGGAAAGATCATTTTTTCTATTTTATGATTTTTTCCTTTGAAGCTCATTTTCAATGGTATATCTTGGTTTCTTTGCATGTGTATTTCTTTTTATATTTGCTTTTATATTCTGCGTATATTTAATTTTAGTTTAAATGCGTTGTTATGTCTTTTGTATAAGTGTATTTGTATTAAATTTGTCTGTTATTTTGTATTGGTATTTGATGTTTTTTTTAAAGATTTTATTCATTTTGTGTGTGTTTCTTGGTGGCTGTAATCCATTTTTTGTGTGCGTGCATTTCATGTTGGTTTACATGTGTGGTGGTTTGGTTTTGTGTATCTGGATTTTCTATGTTGATGTGAGTATTTTTGATTATTCAAGTGCAAGGTTCAAGGAGATGTAGAAGTGATAAGATTCAAAATAGTCTGGTTTCATATGTACACATTCAACCCTTACATCACGCTAAGCCTTAGCGTGATGTAAGGGGTTCTTAACCGGGGGTATCCATACCCCTTGGGGGTATGGGACCCAAATGCTGGGGGTATGGGACCCAAATGCTGGGGGTATGGGACTCGATCTCTGGTAATCAGGTATCTTTTTAGTATCTCTCGTTATTTTCTTCTATTTTGTACTTATTATTGTTCACAGGTTATTTTTTGTAGTTATGCTTATGTTCTTATTCACTGTAGTTATGCCTGTATGTAGTTAAAATCTGACAATCTAAAATGAACGTAAAAATCTGCAGACCTAACGATTAATCTGTAGAGTTGGCAGCACTGACAGCACAGGCAGTGGGTGTTGTGGCCATCAGCTGAGCTCTGGCGGGACCACAAGCAGCATAACTGACCACAACACCGCTGTAGCGTAAGGTAGTAGGTTGTTGCTCCAGCTGCATTTTGTTTACATCACAAAATACATATACATGTAATTTTTTTTTTTCAATGGGGGGAGGGCCGGAACGAAAGTCGTTTTTAGAATACGATTAAATCAGTTTACGAGCTCGGTGTTGGAACGAATTAAACTCGTATTCCAAGCTTCCAATATATATATATATATATATATATATATATATATATATATATATATATATATATTCTTTATTATATTGTGTTTATTATGTTCATCTTATGTTTTTTATTGTATTGAGAGCAGTGGCTGTGTTTGACAGTTTTTCGTTTTCCTTTCACAGATTTTGTGTAAAATGTCGTCTGTCAAGAAAAGGAAGTGGAATGATTCATATGTTGGTTTTGGCTTCACCTGTCTGACAAAACGAGATGGAATAGCAAGACCCCAGTGCATGCTGTGCAATTTGGTAATGAGCAATGGAAATTTGAAGCCATCAGGACTGAAGGAACATTTTGAAAGCAAACACAAAGATCATGTTGGCACATCGATTGAGGCTTTTAAGTTGAAAAGAGTTTGTTATGATCAGAAAGCAACTCTTTCATCATATGGGTTTTCTGCTCCAAGAAAACCTCTTCTAGAAGCCTCCTACAAAGTTTTGTACATGATTGCCAGAGAAAAGAAGCCACACACAATTGGGGAGACCCTCGTGAAACACTGTGCGCTGGAGATGGCTAAAATCGTGCTGGGAGAGCATGCCGCGAAGAAATTGAGTCAGGTATCCGTGTCCAACGACACTGTGCACCAGAGAATTAAAGACATGAGTCAGGACATAATAACCCAAGTTGTCAGAAAGATAAAACAAAGTCCTGCGAAAATCAGCATGCAGATCGATGAATCAACTGACGTTTCAAACCACAGTCAATTGCTTGTATTTGTACGATATGTACATGAAGAGAACATCAAGGAAGAGTTTTCATTTTTGTGAACGACTCGAAAGCACAACCAAAGCAGTTGATGTATTCAAGCTGATCCAATCTTTCTTAGATCGTCATGAGCTGGCATGGGATTAGA
>NC_090753.1:23938584-23946777 GCF_036898095.1 Palaemon carinicauda | reverse complement strand
AGCCCAGTTAAACGTTTAGTGAGCTAATCTCTCTTGGGGAGTGCGAAGAGCATGCCCAAACCATCTTCATCTACCCTTCATCATGATTTCATCCATATATGGTACTTGAGTGATCTCTCTTATAGTTTTATTTCTAATCCTGCCCTGCCATTTAATTCCAAATATCCTTCTGAGGGTTTTATTTTCAAATCTACTAAATCAATTGGAGATTGTTTCAGTGTCATCCAATGACTCATGTCCATAAAGTAACACCGATCCCACTAAACTGACATATAGTCTGATTTTTATATGAAATTTTATGTGATTTGATTTCCAAATTTTACTTAACCTAGTAATTGCCTGATTTGGTTTTTTTAGTCTTTCACTAAACTGTAATTCTAAAGACCCTGTGTTTGAAATTATTGTTCCTAAATACTTGAATGATTCTAACCCATTAATGCTTTCTCCTTCCAAGGATATTTTATCTTCCATTGCATATTCCGTTCTCATCATCTCTGTCTTTCTTCTATTTATCGTGAGCCCCACCTCGTGTGATATCTCATGATTTCTGGTAAGCAGGAATTGCAAATCCTGTGGTGTTCTGCTAAGAAAGAAAAGCATCATCAGCATACTATAGGTCTGCTAAATTCCTATATCTAAACCAGTCCAATCCTTCTCCACCAACTCTGACTGTTCTACACAGTACAAAGTCCATGAGGAGGATAAACAACATAAGTGTAAACACATTGCCTTGGAGTACTCCGCTGTTCACTGGAAATTCGCTTGATAAGATTCCATTAACATTAACTTTGCAATTGATATGCTCATGAACAGACTTAATGAAATTTACATATTTAAGATGAATTCCATAAAAAAACGCAGGATTCTCCACAAAATTGGCTGGTGCACACTATCAAAGGCTTTTTCATAGTCCACAAATACCATCAAAAGGGGATTTCTACATTCTACACATTGCTGTACAATATGTCTCCAAATGAAAATTTGGTCAGTGTAACTTCTACCTTTTCTAAATCCTGCTAGTTCATCTCTCAGCTTTACATAAATCTTTCTCTCCAGTCTCTTAAGAATATGCATACTATATATTCTCATAACAACTGACGTAAGTGTTATACCTGTAATTATTGCAATCAGTCTGGTCTCACTTTTTAGCTATTTTCACCAACACTCATAACTCCCATTCATCAGGTTTTGTCTCTTCATGCCACATAATCTTGTAAGTAGTCTGGGAGTCACTTCATTTTCAGCCAGTACCATCTTGGGAGTTATCCTATCGTATCCAGGGGCTTTCCATCTCTTTGGTTTTTTTTAGGATAGCTTCGACTTCAAACACACTAGAGTCATTAATGGGCACATTAAGGTCTTCATCAGCTTCAGGTATATCAATCAAATTATTCCCTTCATATATCCTATTCATAACTTCACCAAAGTGTTCCATCCATGGTGTCTTTCTTCATCTTTTGATGCTATAACAGAGCCATCTCTCTTTTTGATGGGTGTATGCTTCTTCTTCTTTGGCCTAGTTGAGATTTCATTAATAATTCTATGAGCAATTCTCACACCATAGCCATTTCATGAATTCATAGCTTTGTTGGCCTCATCTGCTTTACTGTCTAAATACTCTCCCCAGTCATTCCTGGCTTTTCTTTGGTCGATAATGGAATACTTAGCATGCTCGACCTTCTAATTATCATTACTTCGAAAACTTTCAACAATTTAATTTCTGTCTTTGTCTCCTTTTTATAGTATCCCAAGTATCATTCGATATCCATGGCTTTCTCACTGTAACAGTTTGTCCCAAGACTTCACTACCAACTGAATGATATAAGTTCTTAATGTCACACCTATCCTTCTTATTTGTCTGCATCTTTTCCCACTTTTATGTGGGGTCGATGTTTCTGGCCAGCGTTCTCCATCTACCTTTGTCCCACACTTCATCAACGGTTAAATCCTTTGATCGAAGATTATCCTTAAAACAGTCCATCCACCTTCGCTTTAGTCTCCTTCTTCTTCTTGGTACCTGTACCTCCATTTCCCTCACTCTCCTCCCAATATACTCTTCATCTCCTATCATGACATGACCATACCACCTCAGTCTACTTTCTCTAACTCTTGTGGTACCCTTAATTACCTTAGTCCGTATCTTATCTCTTCTTGTCACCCCACACATCCATCTCAACATTCTCATCTCTGCCACCTCCAGCTTCTCATCTATCTTCTTCAATGCTCATGTCTCCGCTACATACATTACTGCCGGTCTCACAACTGTCCTGTGTACTTTACCTTTCAACTTAACCCCTATTTTCCTGTCGCACAGCACTCCACACACTTTTTTTTTTTCTAATTATTCCATCCTGCTTGTATTCTGTGATTTATTTCTGCCTCCAGATCAAAATCCTCTGCAACTGTTTATCCTCAATACTTGAAATTTTCAACACTTTTCAATCTCTCTCCTTGTAAATTAACTTCCCAATTCTCACCATTTTTCAATATCAAATACTCTGTCTTTTTCCTGCTGATCTTCAATCCCCTATTTTCCATTTCTCGTCTCCACTCCTTCTACTACCTCTTGCCTAGGGCTACACAGTATAACATCATCAGCAAAGAGGATACACCAAGGAGACTGATATCTAATACCTTGTGTTACAACAGCCATGACCAGATCAAATAGGTAAGGGCTCAATGCAGACCCTTGATGTAGTCCCACATTTACTGGGAAACCTTCTGCCCTTTCATACATATCTTGGGTGATTCTTACGTATTTCTCAGGGACTCCCTTTTCTCTCATACATCTCCACAGCTCCTGACGTGGTACTCGATCGTATGCCTTCATCAGGTCAATAAAGACCATATGCAATCGTTTCTGTTTCTCCCGATGTTTTTCTGTCATCTGGCTCAAAGCAAATAATGCATCTACAGTCCCTCTTCCAGGCATGAATCCAAAGTGTTCCTCACCAATTGTTGCTTCATCTCTGAGTCTCTTCTCAATTATCTTCTCCCATATCATCATAGTATGGCTTATCAACTTTATGCCTCTGTAGTTGCAACATTCCTGGATGTCTCATTTCGCCTTATAGATGGGGATGATTAGGCTTCCTCTCCATTCCTCTGGCATCTTTTCCTGATTGAATATCATTTGCATCAGGTCTCACAAGATACCTATGCCTTCCTCTTCAAGACTCTTCCATACCTCTACTGGTACATTATCCGGTCCTGCAGCGTTACTATTTTTCATAATATTTCTCTACTGCTTATTCTATTTCTCTTCTAGTCAATCCTATGGTAACTGCCTTGTTTTGGAGTCCATCTCCAAATACTGTTCTTGGGCTCTCCTCATTCAACAGTCCTTCAAAATAAGTTTCCCACCTTCTTTTAATTTCATTCTCTTCTGCTAGAACTATACCAAAAGTGTCATGGAAGAATTAGGAAAGGGTTCGATGTTGACGTTCAGCTTGAAAAGACATACATTTTTCGGTACAACTTGTTCCTGCTGACACTCTTTAAGAAACTATAAATGGTTTTTCCTCCTGCAATGTCCGTCCGTGCACTAGTCGTTTGTAATTTCTGAATACATGCTTGACATCAACATTGCAACTGAATATATTGGAAAAGTGAAGGTATTCCATAATGGCTGATATGTCTTACTTACAACTGTAATCAAACATTTTAACATGTTCCTTTAAAAGTGATCGTAAAAAAAAAAAAAAAAAAAAATCACTACATTTCGACTAATGTATTCCCCTCTTGAAGGTGCACAGTGAAAATAAGAAAGGAGTAGGTAGTGACAGTTTATATATGAATACGCACCTGGATGGAATTAAATTGGGCTAATCCTTCCGGCACTTAATACAACCTTGTTAGAACCATTGGAAACACCCTTTTGTTTTCATATCAATATTTCCTTTTTTCCATGATCCGGCGCATGATATTGCTGATAGAAAGGTGCAAATGCCGTCTATTTGTCTTAGGAAAGCTTTGAGAATTTTCATTAAATGCACGATAAAACACTAATATATAAGAAATTATATCCTCTTATACAATTGCCTATAAATATTTAAAATACCGGACAAAAGATCGTAATGATTATCGCCTGAATTTAAATAGTTTTCAATCTATCCCATTATGGATATATAAAATGTTCATTAATCAGTCTTTACAATTACTTTTTTTGAAGATATTTTTGATACGGACTTTATTTATTATTTCATAAATTGACCTTTGGCTCTTTTGCTCAAATTAAGAACCAAACAACTTTTAATTGATAGTTTACCCGTACTGAGTGTTGCTGACCTCTTATTGGCTGAGAGGATACTAACAGAACGTCTCTGGTATCTTATTGGCTAAGAAAATCACATGATAACTCCCCATTTGTTCCTCAAAATCGGATTTGTCCAGTATTTCATTCCGACAAAGCCCCTACTATGGCCATCTAATGGTATTTATAGGCAGAATGCTAAAAAAAAATCAGTTATTCATGAAAAACGAATACATTCAGCTATAATACAATAAAAATTTATTATACTTATGTAGCAAGATAAGTGTGATAATGATAATTTATATTCAAAATATTAATGATTAACTGGAAAATATTATGAGAGATATATGAAAGTTTGGAAAGAAATTCCAGACTGAACTAAAGGCAAAGATAGATTGGTACGAAGGAGTTGGAAATTACTAACCAAATAATTGAAATATTGGGTTTTTTAATTAGGATATAAACTTTCATTGGTTATTTATATAAAAAATGTTTAACATAAATCTAGTTTGTAAATCGCAATAAATACCATATTAATAAAAATTTAGTTTGATTTTCGCTTTTCAAAATGGAAATGATTCTTACTTAGCTCGTGTAATCCTGTGCATTATTCTCTTATTTCATATTGAATCCATTCAGTCCTACAAGTGGGAGTCAGGATATATGATTATTTAAAAATATATTACCTAAAAGAACGGTTTTAAGATGGCATTAAATCATAACGAATATTTACCGTCATGAGAAAAACGGAACATCCTTTTGATGTTGCATGACCTTTAGAGTATTTTCACACAGATTTTAATTGATGTGGCATTATTATATTTCTTATATTACGACATAAAGTGGATAAATGCTTGAGAGAAAACGAAGCACAATTGACATCAGAACTGTTAGTGTAGCCTTTTTTTTTAATAGCCAATCATTCCGAAAAGGTTTTGAAAACAAATGAAGTAAAATAAAACTCAATATGACCTCTCATTTTAATACTTTATTTGCATATATAGCATAGATATGAACAGCTGTTTACCATTTCATAAGATATTCTTTCGATGTTCTTAATGCTTATCCTGATGCGAAAGAAACTGCCAGTTTCATAAGTAAAGTAACTTTTTTTTATTTTTTTATTCATTGTGCATCTCATAGTTTATCAACTTGATGACTAATCTATTACTTTTATTCAATAAAACTAACCATTCAAAGCAAATGATGGAAATATGAAGAACCGATAGAGGATGCAAATCATTTGTTAGGGAAAGAAATCTTTATTTGTTCCTACATGTATTTTTCTACAAATTTAAATAGCAAGTGAACCATTATTTATACAAAATAATACCTGAAGCTCAACCATGTTTTGTTTTGTATTATAATTTAAAACTTTACAAACGAAAGTGCTAGATGATGGATTATCGAAAGGACCAGTAGTGAGAAACGTTAACATTAGACGCCCCATGTTATAAGTATTTAAATAGTAATTTGAGGGCTATTTCAAGGTAAACAAATATAATTCATTTCAACACATCACTCTTTTTCATGCATGAGGTATTTTCAGTTACATATTTATGCCATTTAATCTTCCTTTTTGGCGTATTAAAAGGAGCAACCTCGAAGTAGGTTCTCAAAAAATTTAAACATTGCAATTCATGTAAGTTTTATTGAAAGTAACGTTGTGACATGATTGATAATTTCAAAAGGAAAAACCCAATTGATAAATATTTTACTTTTGGGGAGGCATCCGTAAGGTAAAAGTTTTACAGTTTTCATATGTAAATTGTATCCTGGTGTTTTATTGTAAAACATTTATAATGGAAATATTCAGTAAACAATAACTCTATTAGAATATATGCAAAAATAAATGTTGTTTCTGATCACTGATATATATATATATATATATATATATATATATATATATATATATATATATATATATATATATATATATATATATACATATATATAAATATATATATATATATATATATATATATATATATATATATATATATACATATATATAAATATATATATATATATATATATATATATATATATATATATATATATATATATATATATATATATATATATATATATATATATATATTATACATAAAACTTACATATGCTCTTGTATGTGTACTTATATATGAATATTTATATAATTTATTTCTTTATTGTGTATTTCGTCATCAAACCTAATCTCCGGTAATACGCAACAGATACACACAGAAAAATATGTCATTATAACTCCGCCAACAGACAACTGCCATCGAAAGAAGCTCTTCCTATTCAATGGATAAGAACATCCTGAGAATTCCAAAGCTAATGATGCGCAAAAAAGATTCCTGAGAAAGATGGAAAGATTTAGCAGAGTAGCAAAAAAAACTGTTTTTGAGTGAGAGATATTATAGGATTTTATGAAGTATTTAACAATTGAGAGAACTGGTGGAAACAGATAACAAATCGTGTTATGAGATTCAAACTGTAAGAAAATATAGGTCTCTGAAATTTACACCTTTGATATCTCTCTCTCTCTCTCTCTCTCTCTCTCTCTCTCTCTCTCTCTCTCTCTCTCTCTCTCTCTCTCTCTCTCTCTCAAATATAGAAAACATTTTATGTTTCGAAAAGAACCTTCACTCACAATTGGGGTATAGATCAGAAAAAAATCTTAAAATATAAATTTAGAAAAAGTTTCCTTTTGTTATGAAATGCAATTTTATGGGATTCAATGCTCTTTAAATCTATTGCCCAGCAAATTTCTTAACAAGTCATAATTAATCTATAAAAAATGCACTTATCAAAATAAAACTTCTCATCATCTAGAGGCAATTAAGTATAAGTATAAGATTGATATTGAGGAATCTTATTAGAAACGCCCGTTGCTGGTGATATGTTGGACGGGAGTTCGAGACCCACTCAAGCTCGATAGTTTTTCGCATTGCTGCAACCTCACTAGTTTTGACAGTTAAGGATGGGCTGTTTGGAGGACCCGATAGATATACCTGACCCTCACAGGTCCTAGCTTGGGTGGAGACACGGGCTGATCATAATGTATATATGTGTGCAGTATATGGTCAGTCTCTAGAGTATTTCTGTACTAGGGCATTGTCCCTGTGCCTTGCCTCTGTCATTCATGAGCGACCTTTAAAGGTTTATAAATAAGAAAATAGAAAATAGAAATTCTAAATACTTGATATCTTCATCAACGTCGTGACTGTGAAATTATTTCCCAAATCTGTTAACCGGAAATTTTCCAACCTCCTTTGACCGTTTTGAAGGAAACAATGGATACGAATTCAACGATAATGGAAAGGGGAGTTGAGAGGTTTTGGTCGAATTGACTTAGATACTTCTGTGCCAATTGAGTTATCGGGAAATTTTCTATTATTTTCCACTAAGTGATTCAGCTTTAAGTGAAATCACTCTCACGGCGCATACATTTTAGCATTGTTAAGAAAAAAAAAGTTTAATAGATTTTCGCAAGAACGTTAAAACGAAATAGATCAAGTATTGAAAAGTACTATGGTAACTAACGATGGCAGCACTTTTGTTTCTTTCCAAGTCCGCTCTTCCTTTCATTACTTCTGGTCTGCTTTGTCTTCGAGCTCTTTAGAGTTCGTTTCCTCATCCTGTCGTGAATCTAGTTGAGTTGTTTTCGTTTCTTGTTTTAGTGTTCTTTTATAGGATTTTTTAAGGGTTACAATATATCTTAAAATGCTAGTCTTATATCTATTTCTGATTTGATCATTATTTTTTTTATTGCTTTTCTTGGTAGAAATATTTTAATTTTGTTTTCATCATTACTTGTTTCAACGATTTTTTTGTAGATTTCTTTTGGGGTAGAATGTATTTTACAATGTTTCTCTTGTATATGAAGGGGAATTTTGTTCATTATTTGTGTTAGTGATTTTCTGGGTAGATATATTTTATGGGGAAGAATGAAT
>NC_090753.1:23913584-23931084 GCF_036898095.1 Palaemon carinicauda | reverse complement strand
TCTCATAGCCATACCTAATAGATCTTTTGTGTTCCGATAATCTTTGAGATAGCGAATGCCTCGGTTGCCTCACGTAGACTTTTTCACAATCCCCACATGGTATTTTATAAACTTGCAGGGGTTCTTAACCTTCGGATGATTCCAGACCCCCAATGGATTGTCCAATATGGTGCCATACCCCCTTCACTTGACTGTTGAAATAATTATTACCAATCCTATTATTTGCCAGTGTGTCATCCAAATATGTCAATACCTTGAATATCCTGTACTTTAGATATGGATTGCGGGGAATAGAACATGAAAAAATCATAAGCATTGATAATTTTTTTACATTTCTAGTGAAAGCAAAATTAAAGTTACAGTCCATTTTTATTACACAAAAGAAGAAAGAGAACATAGATGTACAAGTTTTTTTTCCAAATTGACAACATGAAACATACTTTTACAAGCCTAGTGAGATATTTGCTGTTGTTTTCCTGCAATCAAAGCATCGATTCGTGGTACAGTTGCTGACAAAGCTACTCGCATGTCATCTGACACATCAAGTCTATTTCTCCACTTTGATTTCAGATTTAATAATGCAGAAAATCCTATTTCACAGAGATACGTAGTTGTGAAGGGAACCAAAATGTTCATTGCTCTTATTGCCAAGCTTGGGTAAGCTGAGATTTGTTCACACCAAAACTGCTTGACATCCATCCCAGCCCTTTCGAAATCAGCTTTCTTTCTTGGGTTCTCTTGGAATTCAGTGAAATCATCCTTTGCTATATCGTTATCACTCAGTCTCGATACATCAAATGAGAAAGGGTTTTGTATCCAAACCGATTCCATGCAAAGATCATTAGTATCTGAAAAGTAACCCTCAAAATTTGTACTTAGAATTTCCAAATGATTCTTGACTTCTTGAAGTATTTTTACAGGTAGTGTTTTACCATCTTTTGTAAGGATATTGTCAAGGTTAGGAAAGTTTGCCAGGTTACCACTTTCAACACGGCGACACCAGATATGTAGTTTCTTTGTGAATGTGACGACTTTTCCCTTGGCTTGAATGATGTCCACATCTCTTCCCTGCATTGATGTGTTCAAATCATTGAGAAGACTGAAAATATCAGCCAAATATCCCAGGCTAACAATGAAATGTTCATCTTCAAAGTGCTTTGCAATAGGGGATTGTTGATTCTTGATAAATTCGAGAATTTCATCCTGAAGTTTCACTACACGTGTGAGAACACTGCCACGACTCAGCCAACGTACTTCTGTGTGGTACAGTAACACTCCATGTTCCGCTCCAATCTCGTCACAGAATTATTAAAACAGTCGGTGATTCAATGGACGTCCAAGAATGAAGTTGACTGTTTGCACAAGTATTCCTATCGCTTTCAGTATCTTTGGCAAGGTTTTGGATGCCAGAGCTTGGTGATGTAGAACACAGTGGGTGGTGAGCACATGTAGAGCTCTCTCCTTGACTATAGCAACGAATCCAGATTTCTTGCCAATCAGGGCAGGAGTGCCATCCGTACAAATAGACCCAATCTAATCCCATGCCAGCTCATGACGATCTAAGAAAGATTGGATCAGCTTGAATACGTCAACTGCTTTGGTTGTGGTTTCGAGTCGTTCACAAAATGAAAACTCTTCCTTGATGTTCTCTTCATGTACATATCGTACAAATACAAGCAATTGACTGTGGTTTGAAACGTCAGTTGATTCATCGATCTGCATGCTGATTTTCGCAGGACTTTGTTTTATCTCTCTGACAACTTGGGTTATTATGTCCTGACTCATGTCTTTAATTCTCTGGTGCACAGTGTTGTTGGACACGGATACCTGACTTAATTTCGTCGCGGCATGCTCTCCCAGCACAATTTTAGCCATCTCCAGCGCACAGGGTTTCACGAGGGTCTCCCCAATTGTGTGTGGCTTCTTTTCTCTGGCAATCATGTACGAAACTTTGTAGGAGGCTTCTAGAAGAGGTTTTCTTGGAGCAGAAAACCCATATGATGAAAGAGTTGCTTTCTGATCATAACAAACTCTTTTCAACTTAAAAGCATCAATCGATGTGCCAACATGATCTTTGTGTTTGCTTTCAAGATGTTCCTTCAGTCCTGATGGCTTAAAATTCCCATTGCTCATTACCAAATTGCACAGCATGCACTGGGGTCTTTCTATTCCATCTCGTTTTGTCAGACAGGTGAAGCCAAAACCAACATATGAATCATTCCACATCCTTTTCTTGACAGACGACATTTTACACAAAATCTGTGAAAGGAAAACGAAAAACTGTCAAACACAGCCACTGCTCTCAATACAATGAAAAACATAAGATGAACATAATAAACACAATATAATAAAGAATATATATATATATATATATATATATATATATATATATATATATATATATATATATATATATATATATATATATATATATATATATATATTGGAAGCTTGGAATACGAGTTTAATTTGTTCCAACACCAAGCTCGTAAACTGATTTAATCGTATTCTAAAAACGACTTTTGTTCCGGCCCTCCCCCCATTGAAAAAAAAAATATACATGTATATGTATTTTGTGATGTAAACAAAATGCAGCAGGAGCAACAACCTACTACCTTACGCTACAGCGGTGTTGTGGTCAGTTATGCTGCTTGTGGTCCCGCCAGAGCTCAGCTGATGGCCGCAACACCCACTGCCTGTGCTGTCAGTGCTGCTAACTCTACAGATTAATCGTTAGGTCTGCAGATTTTTACGTTCATTTTAGATTGTCAGATTTTAACTACATACAGGCATAACTACAGTGAACAAGAACTACAAAAAATAACCTGTGAACAATAATATGTACAAAATAGAAGATAATAACGAGAGATACTAAAAAAATACCTGATTACCAGAGATCGAGTCCCATACCCCCAGCATTTGGGTCCCATACCCCCAAGGGGTATGGATACCCCCGGTTAAGAACCCCTTACATCACGCTAAGGCTTAGCGTGATGTAAGGGTTGAATGTGTATATATGAAACCAGACTATTTTGAATCTTATCACTTTCTTCATCTCCTTGAACCTTGCACTTGAATAATCAAAAATACTCACATCAACATAGAAAATCTAGATACACAAAACCAAACCACCACACATGTAAACCAACATGAAATGCACGCACACAAAAAATGGATTACAGCCACCAAGAAACACACACAAAATGAATAAAATCTTTAAAAAAACATCAAATACCAATACAAAATAACAGACAAATTTAATACAAATACACTTATACAAAAGACATAACTACGCATTTAAACTAAAATGAAATATACGCAGAATATAAAAGCAAATATAAAAAGAAATACACATGCATAGAAACCAAGATATACCATTGAAAATGAGCTTCAAAGGAAAAAAATCATAAAATAGAAAAAATTATCTTTCCTCTCTAGGTTTGTTGAGAATTTTTGTATAATTAACGATGTGCAATTAAGCGAAGTTAGCAAAATCCACGTAATTACTAAGGCGAGAAACCCTTTCAAACCTAGTGAATGCAGCTTCATCAAAACTTTCTATATCTTTTCTTTTGATGAAGTTTCTAGAATATTCTGAACCCACTTATACACGAATTTCTTGTTGAATATTGAGATGAAGATGGTATCTTTATGTATGTACGTATGTATGAATGTAGGTATGCATGAATGTATGTATATATATATATATATATATATATATATATATATATATATATATATATATATATATATATATATATATATATGTATATATATATTATATATATATATATATATATATATATATATATATATATATAAGTGAATTGTAAAAACTAATATATATATATATATATATATATATATATAAGTAAATTGTAAAAACTAATATATATATATATATATATATATATATATATATATATGAGTGTGTGTGTACACATGTACATATATATATATATATATATATATATATATATATATATATATATATATATATACATATATATATATATATATATATATATATATATATATATATATATATATATATATATATATATATATATATATATATATATATATGCTTCAAAGGATATGAAAGGAACAAAGAAAATAACGTTTGTTTTCTTAATAATAAAAATCATGCAGGTAAAATACAAGTTTTATAGTACTAGTTATATAATTGTAGGATTATTTATCAAACTAAAAAAAAAAATGTGTATAGTGAAGATCATTCAAACTTATGCAAGAACAACATCCCATACAGATGAAGGAATAGAAGCTTATTATGAAAGCTTATTATGTTAAAAAAAACAAAAAAAAACACACAAACACAAGGCTCAATTTACATTTGTTTTGGGTCAAGACAACGGTAACGTAGGTCAAAAGAAGAGAGGATAATCAGCAGTAGGTAAATTTGAATTTGGAGTAGGCAAAAGCAATGACAAAGGAGACATACTTGTAGTATTTGCTGAAAGGAACAGAGAAGCACAAATGGAAAAACAAAGAATGAAATAGATTCTGTTCTCAGTGAAAAAGTGAACTTAGTTAAAGATGTAACAGTGTTCACGCGATCATGAAATGGTAAGAAGAAAAGTTTGTTTAGATCGAAAGAAAGGGAGAGAAAATAAAATAATTTTTAGAAAGAAAATAAAAACCTCTGTAATAAGAAAAAAAGCCGATGAGTTTAGTTTAGCAGTTTCAAAATAGATACTCCTATCTACATGATGAAGCTGAGGAAAATGAAGAGGAAATGAACAGTAATTCAATAAAATTTATATGGGAATCAGTAGAAGAGATACGTGAAAGAGTTCCTAAACAAGATCAAGGAAGACTATGAGCAAAAACTAATCAAGAAATATGACATATGGAATACAATTAGCAATACTATAAAAAAAAAAATAAACTAAAAATCCTAGATATTAGTAAACACAATCAGACCAAAATTGAAGAAACACAAAAGAAAAGATGTAAAATCAAATTATTGAAAAGAAAACTTGGAACGGGCCGCCAACTGATGTTCACTTTAAAGTATGAAACCAGAAATGTCCAAAATAGAGATGGAGTGATAAAAATACCAGAGGTTTTCTATATAATGCAAAACAATAGTGATATAATAAATAATTTCACCAATAGAAATAATCAAACACCCGAGCCGGTAACAAACGTAACATAAAGAAAAGTAAAGAAAACATTAAAAGGTATGAAAAAAGGCAGAGCAGCAGGAGAAGATGGCCTAATTAATTATTTAATAATAGATGGAGGAGATTTCATAGTAGTAAAACTAGCTGAGCTCTACACCAAATGTCTTTAAAGAATATTTATACCTACGTTTTGCAAAAACGTTATCATTATGATAATTCCCAAAAAGTGAGACAAAAAGGACCGGAAAAATTATCGCCCAGTAAGGTTGCTCTCTGTTATATATAAAATATTTACAAAAATCATTTTAGGCCGAATAAAAAGACAGCTGGACTTCAATCAACCAGAAAACAGCTAGGTTTTAGAAGTGGTTACTCAACAGGTAACCATATCTATGTAATTAACCAGCTAATGGAAAAATCCACAGAGTATGTCAAACCACTGTGTATGGTATTTAAAGACTCTGAGAAAGATTTTGATCCGGTCATAATATCAACAGTGATAGAAGCCCTTCAAAAACAAGGAATAGAAAAATCATATGTTAGAAATTTTAAAGATATCTATAAAGGAAGTACAGCAATCCTAAAAAGGTAGTGGAAAAATTCTGATTGAGAAAGGAGTCAGACATGAGACCCCATCTCTGCTAAACTATTCATAGCGTGCCTTGGGGAAACTTTTGAAATTTTTGTATATATTTTTGTATATATTATATATATATATATATATATATATAATATATATATATATAATATATATATATATATATATATATATATATATATATATATATATATATATATATATTTATATATATATATATATATATATATATATATATATATATATATATATATATATATATATATATATATATATAAATAACAATCATATGAGAAGAATCTAAAAATTACAGAAGTTGAAATAGAAGCTGTTTTTGACACAGTAGAATAAAACATGCAAATATAATTACACAGGTATTTTGTATTCCCGATTCTGAATAATATCCGAGAACGCATTCCCAATTATATAGAAAAATAAGTTAAACATATAATCAAACTATTTATACAATGCACGAGGAAGGTTCAATTACAGTGAAATGGGAATTATTTGCATTTCACTCGTGACGACATCAACAAGATTTCGGTTTTTGAGAAGAAACGACCATAAAACAAAGTGACGTTTTTGGAGAATCCTTTTTCCGTTCGTTTAACTGGATTACAATCTGCATTCATCAGGAATTTTTGTTAGGATTCATTTGACGGGTTGTAGATTACGATTGTTTTTTTTTTTTTCTTTTTCTGATTTTTGTTTAATTATTTCATAAGTAACGATTCCCTAATTGTTACGATAGATTTGAGTTGCGCTATTTGTTCGGGAATAAGATTCATTGTTCATTTAAAAAATGTAAATTGTTTTTGTCACTGTCCTTAAAAAAAAAAGAAAAAAAAAAGGGAAAACATTCTGTCTTGTAAACATGAAACAGGATTACCAAGGCAGGTGATTATGAGCCTTTAACTGCACACAATTACGGCATGACTGAGGATACCGAGTCATCTTGGAAAGTTGGTTCCTGATTCACCAGAATTATGAACGAGATTATCTCTTTCTCCTTCGGCACTGAATCAGAAACCTCAAAATATGATACAATTATGGAAGGTGAATAAATACAAGGGTAATGTGCCGCCCACCATGTATTTTTCTGAAAGAATGGAATATTTAGACTGCATGATTTTAATTTGATACTAGATAGCCTAACCCTCATAACCAAACACGAACTCATAGGTTCACTTTACATGAGCGAATTGATGCCGCGCGGTTTTGTCCGTCCATCTCAGTAATCAACAAAGATCAATGAGACTCTTCACACGATGCCCTCTCCGAAAAATTTCCGACCGGGAGTGACTTGGTAGTCGCGTGCACTTCTAACCCGCTTGGTTTTATTACTATTAAGGACGGGACAACATTTGCTGATAAAAGAAAGGTCATCCCTTTAAAAAAAAATCTCCCGTTTTCTTTGAATATAACCCTTATTTTAAATGGAAAGAAAATTTGGTGATATATATATATATATATATATATATATATATATATATATATATATATATATACATGTATATATATATATATATATATATATATATATATATATATATACATGTATATATATACATATATATATATATATATATATATATATATATATATATATATATATATATATATATATAATTATATATATATATATATATATATATATATATATATATATATATATATGTATATATATAAATATATAAATATATATATATATATATATATATATATATATATATATATATATATTTATATATATATATATATATATATATATATACATATATATTTATTGGCAACGGGAACCACCGAGAGGGTGAGGAAAATATACCGAGGAAACGATAAGTAATGGTAAAACAAACCTTTCCGACTTTATACATTATTTTTTGTGACCCAGAATAAATCCATGGAAAATTGCACAAATTATCTATTTCCTAGACTACTGGTATATTTTGAATTTGTTTGTCGACATTCTGCATAAGGGTTGTATTCGCTCCTTTTCGTTCGTATGTGCCATAGACTCCTTTAAGGAAGGACTGGAACGTCCCCTGCTCGGGGTTTTTAACTTGAGTCTAAAAGATTAACTTGAGTCTGAACTAAAATCACTTCTAGAAGGGCTAGAAACACGTTCTCTGGATCAAATTTAATATATATTGTCAAATATTGTATTACTCAAACATTCCAAACAAGCCCTAAAACAATGAAACTCAAAGACATTAACATTTGATTAGATGAACATCGCTAGATGGAGAGCTTTGAGGAATACAATATTAAATTTGGACAGAACTACAGACTTGCCTCTTATTATAATCAGCAATCCCTCACCATCTATGAGTTACACACAAAAAGGAGTAAAAATGACCAAAATTAACTATTTTGACCTTGAAATATGACCTTTTGACCTTGAAGATGATGAAGATGACCCCAGGTGGTGTCGAAAATGTCACTATTGAACTCACCGTCCTCAAAAACCCCCCATTTTGTCTCAGAGAACGTGTTTTTAGCCCTTCTTAGAAGTCATTTTAGTCCAGAACTCAAGTTAATCCTTCAGACTCAAGTTAAAAACCCCGATCGGGGGGCGTTCCAGTCCTTTCTTGAAGGACGATATATGACAATATATATTAAATTCGGACAGCTCTGCAGACTTGCCTCATATTATAATCAGCTATCTCTCACCATTTATGAGTTACACACAAAAAACGAGCAAAAAATGACCAAAATTCACAAATTTGACCTTGATAAATGACCTTTAGACCTTGAAGATGACCCCAGGTGGTGTTGAACTCGCCATCCTCAAAAACCCCCATTTTGATCCAGAGAACGTGTTTCTAGCCCTTCTAGAAGTCATTTTAGTCCAGACTCAAGTTAATCTTTCAGACTCAAGTTAAAAACACCGAGGTCCTGACGTTCCAGTCCTTCCTTAAAGGAGTCTATGGTATGTGCATATCTTGGTGCGTACTAACCATTTTCATCTCTCTTGGCATTATTCCTATTTGTGAGTAAGTACATGCGCGTTAAGCAGCTTAGAACTTTTTGCGCTTGAAGCTCTCCCCAACTAACTTCTGACCAATAGGATTATTCGTGTCCTTATAGTCCCTTCTCCTTCCTACTTTTACCAATACGGTCCAAAATACATCTTTTTACCCACGATATTCAAGTATTCTACGAGAGTTGAACCTTCTAATACTGTAATATGAATTAGTTGATGCAATACCCACATACATATGTTTCTCATTTTCTTAAGTTTAAACTTGTTACCCAATACTGGTTCAGTCGTTTTCTCCGTTATTATAACATTTCAATGTAATCTCATAAAATGATATCTGTTCTCTCCCTCATTTAAACCCAGTAATTCACTGTTTATTGTTTTACTTATTCTAACCTACTATATATACATATACATATATATATATATATATATATATATATATATATATATATATATATATATATATATATATATATATATATACATACAGTATATATATATATATATATATATATATATATATATATATATATACATACAGTATATATATATATATATATATATATATATATATATATATATATATATATGTATATATATATATATATATATATATATAATATATATATATATATATATATATATATATACATATACAGTATATATATATATATATATATATATATATATATATATATATATATACATATACAGTATATATATATATATATATATATATATATATATATATATATATATGTGTGTGTGTGTGTGTGTGTGTGTATCATATTTTTACAAATTTGGACCCATTAACCCTCCGGTTTCTGTCTTATCCACTGCCAACTTACTTCAAATGGTTCCCTTCAGTCCATTGCATTGCGTCACTTTTTCCATCACCTCCTATACTACAACAATTGTCAGAAGATCCGGGTGATCCTCAACCTTTGACGTCCCAATCATAAAGTAAGGGTCTGATTGGGGAAGTGAAAACATTAGTTTTTAAAAATATCCCTGGAATAATGTCCATAGAAATAATAAACAATGGGGTGGCGTGCAGAGCTCAGCATGTACCACTTGCCAGAAGATTCTTATGTTCTGGCAAGTGTTACAGTGATGTTTTTCATTTCAGCCAGCGAAGCCACCCACGGCGGAGCAAAAACCGTTAGAATTCTTCAAAAAAATACCCTCGAAATAAAGAACAGAGAAATAATAACAAATGGGGTGGGCATGCACAGCTGTGCATGTACCACTTGCCTGTACATGGGAGCTGTGGTATTTTTATTTTCTTTTCTTTTTTTTTGCGAATAAAGCGAGCCACGATGGATCAAAATTCATTTGAAGTTCTAAAAAAGAATATCCTTAATTAATGAACCTTGAGTGAATTGAGTCCGATCCTACTTTCAATATGTCAAATAACTGTTATTTCTATAGTTAATATTACATATTCAATTAATCTTATCTTTATTTCAGTCACAAATAAACACAGTTTTAACAGTTGTTCCCCGACTGAACCCGTGGCTGTATGGAAGAACGGGGATCTCATGGGATTTCTCCTTATTTGTTGTTGAAATAAAGGTCCAATTGAGTGAAAACCCATTATTTACTGCAGAGAAAAATATATTTTTCTGATCGAAATTTTGTCTCATCCTTATCTACAATTTTATTAAAACTGCAAAGTCACTTGAGGAAAATCCTTTTGTGTGAAGACATGACTCGTTACGACGGGATTTCCACCCCAACCACCACCCCCACCCCCAATACAAATATGCTCGTGTTCAAAGGTCACCCAATAATGGCAGAGACAAGAGACAGTGATGATACCCTTGAGACTGGCCATATAAACATATTGTCAGCATCCAAGAACCCTCTCCATCATGCTCGGACCAGGGAGAGACAGGCAATGACATTTCTCGATATAAAGTAAGACAATAATGTGGAGTAGATGCTTGAATCCATTTTTCTTAATTAGGTCGGTGTCTCAAACTCTGGTGGCTTCGGTTTCACATTAATGAGAAGCCTAGTTCATTAGTTATATTAAAAAAGGAGGGTGTTATGGACCTTGAAATAGATAGTAACAATTTAACTTCTATATTACTTAACAACGCGTCAAACCCCACCTGACGCAAAGTTCCTCCACCGAGTCCTTTTTTTAGTTTTTTATTAACAACAAGAATTCTCTTTTCTAATTTTTCTAAAGCATAATACAGAAATTTATTTCGGTGTGAGCCTTTAAACTCTCCTCTGCCAAACATGCCACTTATGCTACTCATGTCATGAACTTTCCTTTCTCTAATGAAAAAGGAATATTTTATCTTATTTTATTTTAATGGATTTTTCTTTATTCAGTAAACATTTACAGAGATCCAATTTCTTCCATTCATATACGTACTCAGTTTGTTCTACTCCGAATCTCCTGTAATTATTCATCAGTTTTGACGCATCAATTATCACACCGACAGTTACCTTCTGTTATCTTATTGTCTTTATAACATATGTTGTTAGTGTTACTTTTCATTATAAGAACCTTTAACAGTTGCAATCAGTTGCATCTTCAAATTTTCTTGGGTATCACGGGCTAGTGCCTCAATCCATATGAACATTGTTCACTTGAAAGAGCTTCTTTTACCAGATGTTTTTTATTAGGTAATATTCAATAAGGAGAGATTATGTATTGTACTAAAACGTCTCTTTCACTACAGATATTACAACGCCGAGATGCACACCTACACACGTAAAAACAAACACACACACACACACACACACACACATATATATATATATATATATATATATATATAAATATAGAGAGAGAGAGAGAGAGAGAGAGAGAGAGAGAGAGAGAGAGAGAGAGAGAGAGAGAGAGAGAGAGAGAGAGAGAGAGATGGTTAGAAATGAGAAAGCAACATGTAAATAACCATAAATACTGGATTTTAGAAAACACTTTTATAATATTGGTTTTTTTCAAATCAGGTTTTTTTTTTCTTTCAGTTAAGACCACTTGTGAAACGCCAGATATTTACGCTTTATGGAAGTTTTTTTTTGGAAATAGATTTTATTGTCGTATATCTTGCCTGTCAATGATGACATTTCCATAAAGTTTAGAATTATTTCATGAGAAATACACCTCTATGATAACCAAAAATCTTTCGATCAGAATTGAAAATTTATAATTTTCGATTTTCTCTTCTTTTTGTTCATCAGTTTTATCAACCAAGCAGCCGAATTTGGAGAAGAGTATCTGAAAAACACATATTTGCATTGTTTAAACAAAACATTGAACGATTGCAATATAATACGAGATGTTTTGCACCACAGAAAAAATTAATTCGCCTGTCTGAGGACTAACACAACATATTTTCAATATCATAATATTTAATATCTAATTCTTTAGCATTTTCCATTGATCTTGTTCTTAAAGACGCTGCGGAAAAGGCCACATATCGTTATAATACTTTGTAATCTCAAGCTCAAAATACATTCATAGATAATGAAGGTCTCAACCATATTAACCTAGACAACTGATTGCAGTGCATCGGGTACATTCTCTCTCCTCTCCTCTCTCTCTCTCTCTCTCTCTCTCTCTCTCTCTCTCCTCTCTCATCTCCTCCTTCTCTCTCCCTCCTCTCTCTCTACACACACACACACACACACACACACACATATATATATATATATATATATATATATATATATATATATAATATATATATATATATATATATATATATATATCTTGCATAAGTTGAATAAAAGAAAAGTGTGCATTAGTGCACTTCACGCAAAAACAGGGTCTGCAAGTCCTTTGTAATGAGACTAACGTCACGTAAGGTCAAAGAGGGGCGTAGTTTGTCAGCCTTCCTATGAAACAGCGCTCTTGCCCTCATGGAATCCACTTTACATCGTTATGGTAAAAAAAAAAAAAAAAAAAAAAAAAAAAGACTGCATGCTTTTGACGTCATCCATTCATAGCAGAAACAATAGAAGGTAAACAATCTAGAAATGTGGAAAGAGAAGAAGGGATAAAATCATACCATTTGAAGGAGAATAACTTTTTTTAGAAATTATGTAATTGAGAAAGTAAAAAATAGATAGGGCTTTTGTAAGGAATAGATATATAGAAATATTAAATAGTCGAGATTAGATAACTGCTTTTTAAGGAATTTGGAGATTATAAATGAACATTTGAAAATGATAAATGTCTGGTTGTATTGGAAGAGAAAAGGGTGGAAATCGGAATTGAATATATAAAGTTCAAAAATGTTCGATGTGTGGTATAAATTATCTTTAATTTAGCAACAATGGTTTGAGATACTAAAAATGCTCAATATAATCTGAAAACAGATGCTATCTTGATATATCCAATTACCGCCTAGTGAAGTCGTATATCTGATATATATATATATATATATATATATATATATATATATATATATATATATATATATATATATATATACATATATATATATATATATATATATATATATATATATATATATATATATATATATGTGTGTGTGTGTGTATGTGTGTGTGCTGGCTAAGCTGCAACCTTAGTTGAAATTGCAGGAAGCTATAAGTCCAAGGCTCTAACAAGGAAAAGTGGCCCCGTGAGGAAAGGAGATAAGGAAATAAATCAACTACAAATGGAGTAATGACATATCAAATTAAAATACTTAGGGACAGAAAAAAAAACCTTAAAAGAGATCTTTCATACATGAACTATAAATAAAATATATGTTAGCCTCTTCCATATGAAAAGGTAGGTCCTCCAATTAGGACAGCTGATCATCCCTTGATTTCATTTGTAGTGAAGGCTGAGCAGGCTGTCCCTAATGTATCATACTCATGTAAGATTTATATGAAATTTCACGTAAACTGTAATGGAATTTTCAGTGATCTTTTGAGCTTGAATTGGTAACAATTGTATACTACTTCTGATCCTGTCGTTCCTTTGAATAAAAATGTAAACATTATAGCTAAGAGAAGCAGGAGACCTATCTTCTTTGGAAGTGTAATATATCAGATTTGAGGTGGAATAACTATACTCAGCTTAGAACTTTTGATTGGATAGTTTATTCTTCAACTGAAAAGGAATGCAAATTAACCATAAAGAAACCCTTTCTGGTACAACCCAGGAACATAAGTTGTGGACTACCCTTCAATCTGCACTCTTTGGTGTAGATGCAACAGTTCCTCATTTACTTATACCAGATGGCTCTATCACACACTGTCCAAAGGAAATGGCAACTGTTTTTGCTGATGTGTTTGATAGTAAGCAGACTAATGAGAAACTTGATCTTCCTCATTCCTGCTTTCCTAAAGCTATACTGACTAGTTTAGCTTTTCGATCTCGTGAAATTAAATGTAAACCTTGAAGAAGAAGTCAGTCACAAAATTCAGTTTGCATGGATAAATTGGTCATACCTGGAATACAACTCCTAGCATACTGAGTAGTATTGAGCTTCATGATGGAAAAGGCCTGACTATTATAATTAACTGCATGCCTGATGCATGATGGATCTGAATGATTATGGAGGTGTTGACCCAAATGATATTTTTTCTTAATTTTTTTATAAAGACTGCAGATTTCTTAGCTCCAAAGCTATCTGTTATTTTGTGCAAGTTACCAAGAAAGGGGACTTCTAGCACATGTTGGAGAATTGGTAATGTTACTCCACGATACAACCGTGTTTGTGGTACCTCAAGTCCATCTGATTACTCCCTAATATCTGTAACTCACATAATATCTTAAGTTTTTGATAGTCTTTTGGTTAAACGTCTCAATAGATTTTCTGAAGGTAACTATCTGTTCTCCTGGTGCAGTTTGGTTTTTGAAAAGGCCTTGGAGTACAGAAATCCCTTGATTGTCGTCAGAAAGTTCAAATGATTGGCCTTGAATTTAGTGCTGCCTTTGACCGTGTTAGTCATGAGGCCCTTGTTTTCAAACTTAAACAATTGGTAGTGGGTGGATAATTTCCCAGCATCATAACTGAAATTTTAGGTAATTAATGGCAAAGAGTTGTTGTTGATATGCACCATAGTGAGTATAGGAATGTGATATCTAGTGTTCCTCAGGGTGTATATATATATATATATATATATATATATATATATATATATATATATATATATATATATATATATATATATATATATATATATATACCATCATTATAATATGTCCAATTTAGTACAATCACGCCCCCCCCCCTCTCTCTCTCTCTCTCTCTCTCTCTCTCTCTCTCTCTCTCTCTCTCTCTCTCTCTCTCTCTCTCTCTCTCTCTCTCGTGAGTTGTATTCTAATCCCTTCGCTTCAAGGCTATTGGTAAACAGGAAGTTTGTTTGTATCCACTTATGTCTATATAAAGAGAGAGAGAGAGAGAGAGAGAGAGAGAGAGAGAGAGAGAGAGAGGAGAGAGAGAGAGAGAGAGAGAGAGAGAGAGAATCTAGTCAAAGATAAAAAAGAACTGAACAGTTTTATATGCCAGTGATATTTTTATTAAGTTAATTCTATCTCTGCCTTCGCAGGTTCTTACCTTTTCACAATAAAATGGAAGGTCAGAATTATTCGGAATGTTCGCAAAAAGAGAGATCCGTTATAGAATATAGAGAATAGGAGTGGTTAAAACTTCTAAAGAATAAAGTTTTTTCGCACTAAAAATGGAAAGTGAAATATACTTCATTCCTATTCCAAAGGGAAAAAGCGTAATTGGTATTTCCATTTCTGTAAAACATTTAATTCTACAATGTTAAAATCATGCAGAATTACTAGTATGTATATGGAAAAGATTTTGTATTGTAATACAAAATTAGTTGCATATACATGGTATATATTATTGGAATATGTATACAATCCTCAAAATATCATTGATATTGAAATATAATGCAAAAAGGATTTACTTATAAAAATATTCATTCATTGATATCAACTGTCTTCTCTTTCCTTTTCCTGTTGAAACAGAGTTCAATTTTTTGTGGTGAATTTTGATCATTCTTTTTTTAATCAATAGCAAAATGAAAGTTTCCAAATCCACTTTCTTTGCATTTTATCATAGGTACCGGATATAATGCAAAATCCATTTTATTGTCTTCACAGAATCTAGTTTTTGTTTTGTTTTATGTAGTGGCCTTCATTACGAAAATTTTATGTTTTTATATTTCAGTTAGTGTTAATCGTAAACCTTATTAACCTTTTCTTAATTGTACTTTTTTAATCTAATTTTATCATTTTTAATAATAATAATAATAATAATAATAATAATAATAATAATAATAATAATAATAATAATAATAATAAATGTAAGTCCTTAATGACCTTAATTAACCTTTTAAATACCCAGATCTGATGTCAGACACCCCATTGTTATAGTTGACCCAAAAACAAAGTTGTAGCCAAGAGACATTCTCATCTCAATGTTCCGTGTGGACATAATAGAAATTTCTGACTTCTGAGGTCGTACCTTAACGACCGCTAAATGAAGATACGAGAAAACAATCTAACGAGCGTAATACCTATGAGTTATCTGATAGCGAGTGTCACACTACTCCTGTTCTTATCTGAAAAGGATTGACATCTAAATCTTAACCTTATAATACTTGTAAATACTTCTTATCTACAGATAATAATAATAATATTATCATTATTATCATTACTATGTCAATACTATTAATACAGGTAGCAATATAAAAAATATACAACAAATATCATTCTAATTGATATTAATGCAATATAAGGAAAATTCGATCCTCTGGACCACCATAGCAATTACTGAATACCGTAGGGTGTGTTCATATTTGCATATATATTGAAGGAATAGTCTTAATGATGAGAGACGATTATAATAAAATACTGAAAGGAAAAATGCAAATTGATATTCATAGGAGTCGTCCCTTGATCTGAAACTATGAAGATTCCTGCACATTTTTCTTCAACTGGATGAAATGTTTTGGTTTTCCTCCTCCCCTCTATAATAAAGAGCTAGTGTCTAGCTTTATACATTCAGATATATTATTTCCCATTAGGTTGAGCGGCAAGAGGGCGAGGGAGTAGTCATACCCTGGTGAGAGGGAGTACCACGAGAGGTACAGTGGAAACCTCAATCTCTCACAGATTGCAGAGTCAGTGGGTTGTAGTTAGGAGTGAAGGAGGGGACGAGAAGTGTTGAATCTGTGTCTGTGTGTATATGTGTGTGAGAGCATATCTATCTGAATATTTATCAGTAACTTTTTTTTTACGGCATTCATACAATAATGTATCAATAAAGTTTAAGATGAGATGATAATGCAGAGGAAAGGTAGGCGTAATAAAGAATACAAAGGTGTTGGGAGTGTCACGAATGAGATGGTGTGAACTGTGTGAAGGATGGATGGTGGGATGGAGTGAGGAAGGCTTGGGGGGAACCTGTCAAGGGTGGGAGATCGAGTTGGAGGTAGAGAATTAGGTGAGGAGATAAGATATTTGGTGGAAGAGGAGGCCTTTGATAGAAGGAGCTGCAAAGGGTATATCAGACAACCGACCCTTTGATGTAGGGATGAAAGTGGGAAAGAAGTAGTTTCAATAAAGGTGGTTTACAAGAATATTCGAGTAGACTTGAATATATGAATTAATACCCGAAGATAAAGATGGGGATTGGGAATTTAATTTTTACTATATTGTTTACAGATATAATAAATTATTTTGATTATACATTTTATTCCATTTATTTTTCTTTTCTTTTTTTTTTTTGTATATTGCTACAGGTTAAAGTTAATAATGAAGGTTTCTTCGGG
>NC_090753.1:23901084-23911084 GCF_036898095.1 Palaemon carinicauda | reverse complement strand
ATATATACATATATATATATATAAATATATATATATATATATATATATATATATATATATATATATATATATATATATATATATATATATATATATATATATATATATATATTACCATTATGGATCCCGGGTCTGGGCTTCAGAAATATAATAGACTATGGCTTGTGACTGGGAATCAAACATATAATATCATATATATTATGACTGGCAAGTTACTAAACCTCTCTAATTCTAAAATCACTTGTTTGCTTTTATATTAAAAAAATACACCTTAAAATAATAATACACGAATTGTGAGACATAAAATAATGAATATCCAAAGGTCTCTTAAGTAGGCTAAAATCCAAACTAGATAATTTTTCTTAAGAATTATTTGAAACATACTCTGGTGTTTAACATATTATGAACGAATATGTTTATTTACAATGGTGATTGGAATAATACACTTTACAAAAATAATTATATTCTATATAAATTACAACCCTTTGGAAAGAATTTACATAATAACAAAATAAGTCTGAGCAAAACTTAGATTAAGACAAAAATGTTACGATTTGAAAATTGTATAACTTGACTTTAAATGTTAAATCTGAATAAATCTTTGACAAAGACAGAAGAAATAATGCAAAGTAAATTATACAAAACTTTGAAAATAAATCTGAATAATACAATTATTCAGGTTTGAGACTTATGAAAAATAGTAACCATATCAGGATACAAAATCTTAACATTCCTACAGGGCCAGTTACAAAAACTTTACACTATGCCAACACTCACCTTAATACAATGAATTCAAAATCACAATTTCGTCTTCATATCTTTTCTACACACGCTTTGATCTGGGGCAGAGAGTCACCTAGGAGAAGCCACACTATACAGTATGCATTGAACACTTTTAAAACAATACTCTGAGCTGCGTGCAAGAGGGAGAGGAGGGAAGTTGTCTGTCTTGAGTCTGCAATTCTCTATATATCTCTGTAACCTTGGTGTCGCCTTTATATATAAAACCTATCTGCTTCCAGAAATTTCTGAAATATTTTAGAAGTGTGGGGGCCTTTGCCTAATTTCCAACTAGATAAAAATGTCAAGAGGTGAATCAGGAGTTTCCAGGCAACTCTCAGATGCATACCAACGCACCAACAAGATGACTCTCCCAGCTAGCTCCGCCCACCCTTTGTCCCCAAATAAAATAGAAAGATAATATCCAATCAGTAGGTCCTTCGCAAAGTTTCCAAAGCACATGGTACTGAACATTCTGTCTCAAACATGAGACAATACCTCATGAAATATAAAAAAGAAAATTACCTAAGCCCTTTTTTCATATCATGTATGATCAAATAAAACTCTCAAACAGATTACGTAAGTCTTCGTAACAAAAATACGTGATATTAAAAGTTAATTCTTGAAGATAACATAAATATACTTATACTAACTTGAATTATGAATACATATGCTATATATGAATTATATCATTAAACAACTACTGTATTTACTCTACACTAGACCAGCTTCGTAAGAATATACTGTATATATATATATATATATATATATATATATATATATATATATATATATATATATATATATATATATATATATATTGATTTTGGAATATTGCCATATAGTTTACAAATATTTTTGTAAGTCTTCGTCTCACCAGCTTGATTGGTATTGAAAAGGTCTTCTTGGATAATTCCGTGACTAATACTTTGGTTTCCATATATTTACCATTGGACTTTTCGACCTATTCTTTTTCATCAAAAGAGACAACCTGAAAAGCTTTCAAAATTTTGTAATCTTCTCTTATAAGCGTTTGACAATCATTTCTTTCTTCAAAACTGTAACTGCTCATATTCATCAGACCACAAAGTAGAACAAATCTGTATTTGTTCATCAATGACTAAAGCTTGAGTAGGTAGTAAGAAGAGTTTGAAAATATCCTAATCTAGTAAAATTTAAAATACGTTTTCTGGATAAACAACCACTTCATGAAATACTATTTCAGGCTATAAAATCAATTATCTATGAAATACAACTAGTCATACATAAGTTTTAAAGATTCATACATCGAATTACCCATTTCATGAAGTGGTCAAATGTTTGCTCATTTCATGAAATGGGCGATTTCACAAACGGGGTTAATATATATATATATATATATATATATATATATATATATATATATATATATATATATATATATATATATATATATATATATATATATATATATATATATATATACTGTATATATATATATATATATATATATATATATATATATATATATATATATAAATATATATAAAATATATATATATATATATATATATATATATATATATATATAATATATATATATATATATATATATATATATATATATATATATATATATATATATATACACCGCAGTGGTTGGTAACATATCAAATCATTTCATGTTTGCCAACGGTTATATAAGCGGATCAGCAATCTGATGAAGTAACTAGAACTTTGGGTTTTAGCAGCAAAGTGAAGGATAAGGTTTAAGGCGTTAGACAAGCCGTATCCTCGTTTTATACCCTCGATGTTTAGCAGATGACCTTCCTAGAATTAGTGTGGAATGGCAGGGGTTGCTTGCCTTAGTTAGATAGGCAATGCACATCACAAGGAACTGACTATCCTTAGATGAATCTAGCCATTGAATCCTTTATGGTTTTAGTCAGTCTCTGGAAAGCAAAAATGACAGAATGACCCTCAGTCCCTGGCGTAGCTAGGTAATAAGAATCACAAGGTTTATAAATACTAAAGAAAAGTTGAAAATTAGAAATTGGAATGTTAGATCCGTGAATCAGATTAGGAAGTTGCAGAAAGTAGAGAATGAATTTATGAAGTACAATTTGGATATCTTGGGCCTAAGTAAAACACGTTGTAAGAGGATTGGTAAGGAAATCTCAGACAATGGCAGTATATATATATAATATATATATATATATATATATATATATATATATATATATATATATATATATATATATATTCAGGAAGAACTGGTAGAGTTGGAAGAGAAACGGTAGGGATGATGATGACACCAAGAGCAGAAAAGGCATTAACTGAGTAGAGAGCTGTAAATAGCAGATTGTTACTTGCAAAGTTTAACAACAAATGATGTCCCTGAAGAAATGAAAGGTTAATGTTGTAAAGAACTGCAGTATATAACAGAAGAGATCCCAGACAAAGATATGAAATTTTAATTGGTTACTTCAATGGTAAAGTGGGAAAGAATAATTAAGGCATAGAGAATGTAATGTGGGTTGTGGGACTTGGCGAATGTGCAAAGAAAAATTTATTCCATTTTACAAGTTTTTGTTCAGCAAAGAATCTAGTAATTTGAGGTACTCTTTTCGAGCACAAGGATATCCAAATGTACATGCACTTCACCATGTGGCAATAACAAATTCAAATAGATCATACACCCAATAATAAAGAAAGTTCGAGCACTCAAAGAAATGCAAGAAGTTATAGACTTGCCGATATTGGCAGTGATCACCATCTCCTCATTGCCACACTGAAATTAAAACTGATAGAACCCAACAGAAATGTAGATAGAATACTTAGGTTTGATACAACAAAGCTTTTAGAAAATGAGCACAGAGATATATTTGCAATTGAATGTAGTAATCGACTTTAAGAGAAGAAGAGCAGATAATTAACGAGGAATGGTCACTCAGTTGGTAGTGAAATTTTGGGACATGAAATTACAAGAAGAAAGCCATGGATATCAAATAAAACTTGATATACTATAAAAAGTACACACAGACAGATTTTGATTGTTAAAATATATGGATGAAGTAATGAAAATTACAAGGTAGAGCATGCTAAGTATTCCAGTATTGATAATGAAATAAAAAAAAAAGCCATGAATTTCACCACCTGACAGAGATACAGTACAAGTGAATCGTCATCAAGGAACACTGCATACTGGAACAAGTAAGACTTTCTCCTTCGTCTGAGTAAATCTTGTAGTCTATTCCGTTTATATCAGGAATGCTGGAATCCACTTGGTACTGACCGATTGTCTTGTGCTTGCTCCTAATCCTTAGGGAGGCCATACTCAAGCGTGGCACTTCAAGTCCACTATCCAAGTACGATAGAATCATCTCTAATACACACAGCATGTCGAAGAAGTCAGACTTTTTACTACATTTGTTCACTTGACAAAGAAACAATACAAGTGATTCTCTATCTTTATCTGCTAAGACCTTCTTGTAGTTTGTTCCGTTTAGATCTGGATAGGACGGAATACAGTTGGTATTGACTGACTGACTGCCTCTCTTTCTGGCTCTCAATCCTGATGGATGCCTCACTCTTTATCGAGGAGTCTGCATAATGATACAATTAAGACTTTCTCCCTCTGATGAGAACATCTTATAGTTTAATTTGTTCAAAGATGGAAGGCCGGAGTCCACTTAGTACTGACTGACTGTCTCTTCCTGGCTCTAAATTCTGCAGCTGATGATGGGTTGAGGATTGATATCCGAAGCTTCAAGGAAATAAAAAGTAGAAACTAATGTCCTGGATTTTATTGCTGAACGTCCTACAATGTTGTATTAATGTACGATTTCCAAGAAGGACCCCACTGGTAGACATAATAACAAGAATATATGGTAGAGAAGCCTGGGTCAAGATAAAGAAGACTCTAGGAAAATAAGAGAAAACGGAATTAGATGCAGTTTCTAGAAAAATTTCTTTTATATTCATTATATTATTATTATTATTATTATTATTATTATTATTATTATTATTATTATTATTTTGTTGTTGTTGTTATTGTTGTTGTGGTTGTTCTTTTTCCTCTTATTATCATTATTATCATTATTATTATTATTATTATTATTATTATTATTATTATTATAATTTTTCTATGTTGCTGTTGTTGTTGTTGTTGTTTATTTTGCTTCTTTTTCTTCTTCTTCTTCTTCTTCTTATTATTATTATATTTTTTCATTATTATTATCATTATTATTATTATTATTATTATTATTATTATTATTATTGTTATTATTATTATTATTATTAACTAAGCTAAAACCTTGCTCGGAAAAACAAGATGACATAAACCCAATGGCTCCAACTGTGAAAAATAGACTATTGAAGAAAGAAAATTAGGAAATAAATAAAGTATATAAGAAGTAATGAATAAAGAATATGAACGTTTGGTTGCTCAGACCATCGACCAAAGTCTAGTTTGAATCTTTATGTGATGTAAGTTCTGAGGTTAAAACTAAACTCTTACGAAATTACTTTTTGGCCTCTTGTTCTAAAGAACTAAAACATAAATATGATAAAAATCTGCTCTCATATCTTCTCAGAAAAAACGGCACTTTCTTTAAAGAAAAAGAAAAGAAAAATCGTCAAATATATAACAATAACTAAAGTTTATATTTGAATCAAGTAAAACAATAAGACCAAGTTAATGTAGACTATCAAACTAGTGATATCTACTGCACAGATAATGACAAGAGAAGTAACATATATTTCTTGTTAAATGAAAAGTTCATGGAAAAACAAGTAGTATCATACCCAACTCAATAACTAATCCCTATTCCCTTATATCATTAACATATTACAATAAGAACATCCTCTTTTTCCTTGATCAGTTTTTCTCTCATGCTGATAATAGCCTCATTATCTTAATGTGACTTTCTCGCTAATGAGTTGCAACCAATTAGGCCCTTTAAACGTTATAGGAATTCAACCTCTTTCTTCCTCTAATGATCTTGGATTGGTCGTTTTTGGATAACTTCAGTCATACCTAACACTTTCACTAAAGATGCAAATCTAATGTTATTTGTGTTTGCCTTTTACATAATACTTTTGCCTGGTTCTACAGTTTATTTTGTCATTGTCTTTTGCCATTTCTGGACGTACACACACAAACACACACGCATAAAGTATATATATATATATATATATATGTGTGTGTGTGTGTGTGTGTGTGTATTTATATATATATATATATATATATATATTTATATATATATATATATATATGTATATGTGTGTGTTTGTGTATATATATATATATATATATATATAGATAGATAGATATGAATATATATATATATATATATGTATATATATATATTTATAAATATATATATATGTATATATATATATATATATATATATCTAAAGAAGCCATATATTTTTATACATTAATGTCTGCATTCTCTTAACAACCTCGGGATCAGAGCCCCAGGCGAAATCACACACAGACAAGAGCTTGTGACAGTCTAGGAGTCGAACCCTGGTCCGGCAAACTTGTAGTGACAGTGACTACCACTTCGTGGCCAAGTGATAGTCACTGTCTCTATAAGTTTGCCGCACCAGGTTTCGACTCCCGGACGGTCACAAGCTCTTGTCTGTGTGTGATTTCGCCTGGGGCTCTGATCCCGATGTTGTTAAGAGAATATAGACATTAATGTATGAAAAATAACACGTTTGACTGTGCGAAAATTTATCATATATATATATATATATATATATGTATATATATATATATATATATATACATATATATATATATATATATATCATCTCCTTCTACGACTACTGACGCAAAGGGCCTCAGTTAGATTATGCCAGTTGTGTCTATCTTGAGCTTTTAATTCAATTATTCTCCATTCATCAAATCCCACTTCACGCTTCATAGTCCTCAGCCCTACAGCCCTGTGTCTTCCAACTCTTCTTGCGCCTTGTGGAGCCCAATTGAATGTTTGGTGAACTAATCTCCCTTGCGGAGTGTGATGAGTATATATATATATATATAGATAGATATATATATATATATATATATATATATATTATGAGTAGGTGTGTGTATAGAAAGCAATTTTCTATATTTTATCCTTACTGCTTGAGAGTAATTTGAATTTCAGCGGGTGCAAAGAACAATAGATTTGGCAATAAAAAAATGGAGAATCCATCTCCATTGCCGGGTACATTGTGAAGGGGAATTCTGAATGCAGTGAAAGAATGGACTGAGCAAGAAAAGCAAGAAAGTAAAAAACCATCACAAGTTGATGTTGTTCTTAAGAGAAAAAAAAACCGAGAAGGGATTAGAGGGGAACGAGAGATTGAGATACACGAGATAAGACGTGCAATGAAAAAAATAAGTAATAAAAAAGAAATTGAGCTAAAATGAAATATTATTCTCAACCTCTGTCTCATGGTTTAATGAAGTCGTCTTGGAGAATTGACCCATTTAACTTGAAAATAGATCGTTTGAAGTCAGATGGAGCTGAACACCATTTCAAAACTCCATTTTTTTTTTCTTTTTCAGACCCTTTTTGGGGTCAAGTAAATAGGAAGCAAGGATTGCGTGACTGCACAAAGGGAACAATGATTTGGAAAATATATTAGAGAAATCAAAAGAGAAACCCAATTTAACTTACCCTTCTTTTATCTCTCTCTCTCTCTCTCTCTCTCTCTCTCTCTCTCTCTCTCTCTCTCTCTCTTTTTTTTTTCTCTCTCTCTCTCTCTCTCTCTCTCTCTCTCTCTCTCTCTCTCTCTCTCTAACGCATTGAAATAGACATTAGGTGATATTAGCATCAATTTCGAAAAGGTGAATGTTTAAACTGTGTTACTATCCTTTGAAAAGTAATCAAAAGAAAATGCAATTTATATGAAACTGGAAATGTCCTATTAAGGAAAGTCCTTTTTTATCTAAATGGTTATTCTTTCAATATCTCGGAACACAGAAATTACGGTTTCAAAATGAATTGAAATTAAATCGTCATCGATATTAATGAAATAGAATATTCTTTCTTAATGGCCCAAGCCTTCTTTATTTCCAGTTGAATAAAATTGTTTTATATTTGTCCTAATTAATACCCTAACTTTTTTAACATATATCTTTTAAAGTTATTAAATATTATGCTAAACCTTTTTTTCCAAAACCTAACAATTTATCTTTAAAGGAGATAAAACTTTCTTTCAATTTTGATGAAATATACTAATCCTTTTAATGGTGAATCATTTTTATTTTGAGTTTCGTAGATTGGTTGTTTATTAATTTCAAGAAACTATTTTCTTCATTTATAAACATGAAATCTTATTTTTATATTTGAAAAAAAAGCAAATACCTCTTAACAAAATAAGTAAAGCAATATCTTACGATATCATTATTGTTACATCATATATTTTGTCATGGCAGTGCTATGACCATGAACATTTTTCTAAAGCTTCCAAATATCCATATATGTTAAATCAGTCAACACTAATTGGATTGGAGTTATTTAAGTTTTCTGAAAGAGATTTTTCAACCCAAATAGGTATTTTACTATAAAATCAAATATACTTAAGATATTCAATTTCATCTTAGATCATTTAAAAATCATTGATCATTATATAGGTCAAGTATAAATCTTCATATTTATGAAACGCATTTCTTTTCAATGGTATTAATATCGAAATCCCTATAAAATTATATATTTTAATTTTGTTGATATTATCTAACAAGTGCAATATATCAAGAGGTCTTCATGAAAATAGAATTCATATTTGATTTAATATCAATTGATATTTAAGTAATTCCAATCAATCCAAATGGCAATCACTGTCGAAATGATATGTTGAAAACTCTATAACATCATATGTTTTCATTTCGTTGACATAATTTGAGGAATTCAATATATCACAGATCTTCTTATTTTCTCTCCTTTTAACGAATATCCTGGTAATTTCAATATATCAAAAAGGCCACCAGTATCGAAATCTCTATAGTATCTAATAAATTCTAATATAATTTACATCTCAAAAAAGAAGAGATCAGAAAACTAATTACTCTTATTCAGGCTTAAGTGCTAATAGTTTCACTGGGCAAAGTGAATCCAAATCAGGTCACGGAGGAATGAAACTAACCTTTACAAAAAACAGGAAAGATTAAAGAGACTGAAGATACAGAAGCTTAAATGATGCAGTTTATTTACAATTTCGAATTGTTGTTTTAATCGGAACTTTTGCGCGAGAAAAAATATTTCTGAGCAAAGAGGAATGGAGAGTCAAAGTGAATTCGTGTTCAGGATGGATTTGCCGATGTTTCTAAAAGCTCTTCTGATTGACACGGTTTCTTTTATCTTTTCAAGGCTGGGCTGTCATTGCGACGATAGACTAGTTATCATTTCTGATAATGTTTAGACCAGTGATTCTTAAACTGGGGGGTGCCCCCCCCCCACCCCTAGGGGGGCGCCAGGAGCTTCCAAGGGGGGCGCAAGCAGGGCTGCTAGATGGTGCCATTTCTTTTTAATATTAATTGCAAAATAGTCAAAAACATTATCACTGCTTCATGTGTTTTTTTTTTTAATTATCATCTCAAAACATGCCAAAACTCAATTAATAAATGCCAAAAGTTATCAAAGTCTCACGTGTGACTAACCCTTAGATGAGAGCGGTCAGAGAAATGTTTCCTTAGGAACTGAACGCGTCTCCTACCACCTTATTGCTCATCTTACCGGCTCTTGTAATAACAAAGGATTGCAGTAGTCTGGCTCAGTCTGTCAAACTAAGTAGTGACGACTTTGAAGTCCTGCATAATATATTTCAACTATTATCAAGTACTGGTAATTACTACATTACTTTTAATGTATTTAGTGTAGTTCTGATTTAGAAGTATTTTTTTCTTTATTGGGCGTGTGTGTTTACTGTATGTTCATTCATTCCTTTGTAGCTGTTTTCCCATTTTAGATAAGTTATGTTCAGTATCAAAAATCAATGTTATTTCCTTAACATCGGTGAGAGGAGTTTTGTATTCAGTCTTGCCATTAACCCCTTTTCCCTGGAAGTTGATGATGTTCCAGAAGGTTTACAAGAGCAGTTCCTAGAACTAAAGTTTAATTCTGTGGCAAAAGATGATTTTTCATCTCTTGGTATGGAAACGTTTTGGGTAAAATATCTTTCAGTTTACCAGAAAATCAGTCAGCGAATCCTACAAGTGATGGTCCCCTTTTTGTCTACT
>NC_090753.1:23893584-23896084 GCF_036898095.1 Palaemon carinicauda | reverse complement strand
TATATATATATTTATATATAAATATATGTATGTATGTGTGTATGTATGTATATATATATATATATATGTGTGTGTGTGTGTGTATATATGTATATATATATATATATATATGTGTGTGTGTGTGTGTGTATATGTATGTATATGTATGTGTATGCGTGTATATTTATATACATGTATATGTATATGCGTATGTGTGTATATGCATGTAAATATATGTATATATAATATATATATATATATATATATATTTTTGGGCTCAAGCCATGTCGTCCTGATGGAAGTTCCTATAGGATAGCTTCCTAGGGTATATTACAACTACGGCGATATTCCCAGAGAATTTACCTTAAGGTACCAGAATTCTAACTCCTGGAGCGATATCCCTCGTGAAAGGGATATCGCGACATATCAGAGGACGTATTCTTGACACGCCACATGGCAATCTGCATCCTGGACAGAGATTTCGTCTCGTAGGAGGGATTGGCAAGAAACGAATTCGGGAAAGAAAAAGGGGAGCCGCTCCCAAGGCTTCCCTATCCTCCGATTCGTATGCGTGCCTGGCGCCAATCCTGGCGCCATCTGTATTCCTTTTTGCGTAGCTTAACAACTGTTTTTCTCGCAAATCTTGGATTTATTCTACTTTTCATGGCTTCTCCGTCTTCGTCGGCCTCTGATAAGTTGAGTATAATGTCTTTTATGTATAAATGTAGGCTCTTGGTAAATTTTTGAGATATTAATAGGATTAATCTTTGATACAAGAGCCGTAGCCTACCAGAGGCATCCTGGACGCTGTCGCTCGCTAGGTATGAGTTTAGTTAGTCAGAGCGACATTCCTGGTTGTTTTGCTTTAATAAATTTGAGCTATTTAGCATTACATAGGATTTCCTTTCGTGCTTAGTATTATTTTGGCGAAGTATTCGCCATTCTGGCCTACGCTAGGCCATGTAGCCTAGTCGTTTGGTCCTAGTACTTCATGCATGATTTTGGTTTTTCCGAGTGTAATAAAAATTTTATTGAAGCTTTAGGCTATGTTTTATACATTTAAGACTGTGTGGAATATTTCCAAGATAGTATACGAGTGAGTTTTGGTGATTTAGGTAATCGATTCTCTTGGTGCCTAGGCTAAGTTGCTTATGGAGCCTTAGTATACTTTATCATACTCACCGGTTGCTTTTTTTTCTTCGGAGAAGGTATGCAATCCCTTTCCCTCTGTTTAAGCCTTGGGCTTATCCCTAAGTGGTTTTTTCCGAATTTATTTTCGATAAAACTATACTGGTGTGTTACTGTACCTTCCTGTTCCTGTAGTATGGTTCAAAGAGGGACAGAACAAAAGAGTTTTTTAGTCTGAGTCTGTGTTTGTCTGGCTTCGGGCAGAGTCTCCCTCGCTGGCCTGACACAGACAAAGGGGGCTTAGCCTCCTTAGGTCACTACCGAAGGTTTCTGTGGATATGATTCCTTCTTTTGTGATCTACCAGACTAGTCCTTGTTGCTGTTCTCGGGGGAGGATAAGTTTCTTTCCCTGGGAGTAGCAACACCTTCCTTGCTTTGGTGCTCTGGGAGCTGGCAAGTATTGCTGGCCTTCCCCCTTAGATCTCCCTTAGGCTAAGATAAGTTTCTTGGCTGCGGGTGATCTGTCACTAAAGCAAGGTTGGTAGGACCCTCTTGTCCCTTCCCCCTCTTTCTCAGTAATGGCCTAGCCATTACTGTACTGTACGTCGTTCTACATCTGGACCTAGTATAGGTTAGGATGTGGAATTGACTCAGTCCCTTGCCGGCCGGCAGAGCTGCCGGCCGGCAAGGGTCTCTTATTTTTGAGTGCTGCCCGGACCTCTCTTGGTCCCTCATCCATGCCTGCCTGTAGAGCCAGACGGCATTGGTCAGGAAGCCTGAATTAGATTCTCCCCTTCCTTATATGCACTCTTTCCGATTGCCGGGCTTGGAGGTTGTGTACACTCTTATCCCGGCATCCATTCTATTTTTCTTCTAGTGCTGTACCCGACCCGGCTGCCGGCCTATGAGGCCGCAGCTGGGCAGGTGTAGTCCTCTGGTTCTTTTGCTGCCGGCTGGCATCGGTCTTGTACCTTTGCCGGCCGGCTTATGTCAGCCCTTGTCTGCCGGTCACCAAGAGTGTGGCCGGCAGCTGGGTACTACCTTGTGTAGTTGCCGGCCGGCAGCCATTGCCGGCCGACATGCATTTGAACCAGAGTGCTGCCGCCTTATAGCTGTTAAGTAGTATACTTTAAAGCTAGTTATGGTGTGTGCCGGCCGGCAAGTGCCGGCCGGCACGCATCCCCCTATACTGTACTAGTATTCTTCAGTATAACATATACAGTAAGAAGAAAACTATGGTAAGGGTTTTGGTACAGCACTGTGTGTTCTAACACTATTGTGTTTTCTTGCACATCCCTTTGCTGTTACCCTACAGATAGGGAAGTGAGTTCTTTCCTGTCTATTATCCAGGATTTTAAAATCATTGCTTAGGTGTGAGCTCCACCTGTTTCCT
>NC_090753.1:23869751-23877251 GCF_036898095.1 Palaemon carinicauda | reverse complement strand
GGAATCTGCAAAAATTTTTTTTGTAAATTCTAGATTCATTTAAAGCTTCAATTTTCTTTTTGTATACTTTATCTTCCTTTCAAGCTGCAGAATTTTTTTTTTTTGTAAAATATATTTTTCTCTGAGGTTGCAAAAATATTTTTTTCAAATTTTATCTTTATTTGAAGCTCAAAAATATAATTGTAAATTATATTTCATTTGGATCTGCAAAAATTATTTTTGTAAATTATTCTGTCCTCATGTGAAGCTGCAAAAATGTTTTTTGTTAATTATTCTGTCTGGATATGAAGCTGCAAAACTATTTATGTAAATTCAATGTTTCTTTCATTTCTCAAGAAATATTTTGTAAATTATTCTATATGTATGTGAAGCAGCAAAAATATTTTTCATAATTCTTTCTTTATTTGAAGATACGATAATATTTTTTTCCTAAATTCTATCTTTATTGAAAGTTGCAAAAATATTTTTGTAAATTTCATCTTCTTTGAAGCTCCGAAAATATTCTTTAAAGCCCTTTTATCTTTACAATTACACAAATGCTTTTGTGAATTCTATCTTTACTTCAATATGTCAACTTTTTTTTGTATATTTATTTGATGCTGCAGTTTTTTCTAATTCTCTCTTTATCTGAAGCTGCGAAAATATTTTTGTAAATTCTATATTTCTTTGAATCTTCAAATATTTTTTTTAATTCCAGCATTCTTTGAAGATGCAAAAAAAAAAAAAATTATATCTTTATTTGAAGCTGCAAAAATATTATTGGAAATTCTATCTTTCCTTGAATTTGCAAGAATATTTTTTTTTTCCTAATTCTATCTTTCTTTGAATCTGCAATTATATTTTGGTTAATTCTATCTTTTTTAAGGTGCAAAAAATATTTTTTTTAATTACATCTATATAGGAAGCTACAAAAATATTTTTGTAAATTCAATTTTACTTTGAAGTTGCAAAATAATATCTTTTTGTAAATTCTATCTTTCTTTGAAGATGCAAAAATGTTTGTAAATTATAACTTTAGATGAAGCTGGGAAAATGTTTTTATAAATTCTATCTTTTTATGAAACTGCAAAAATACTTTTGTAAATTATATCTTTCTTTGAAGCGCAAAAATATTATTGTAAATTATATTTTTATTTGAAGCTGCAAAAATAGTTTTTACAAATTATATCTATCCTAAAAGCTGATTTTTTGTTTAAATCCTACTCCTATTTTAATGTCAATTTTTTTTTTTTTTTTTTTTTTTTTTTTTTGTGAATTATTCTTGTCTTCCTGTAAAGCTGCATAAATGTTTATGTAAATTCTATCATTATATAAATCGGCTAAAATTAATTTTGTAAATTATTCTGTTTAAAAGTTAACTGTAAAATTTATTTTAAAAATTCTATTTAATAGGATTTATGCAAAAAAATATTTTAAAGAATTTTAGTTGAATTTGAAGCAGCAAACATATTTTTGAAAATTATTCTATATTCATTTGAAGTTGCATTTTTTTTTTTTTTTTTTTTTCATGTAAACTCCATCTTCCTGTAATGCTGTAAATTATTTTGAAATTGTTCTAATTTTATTTGAAGCGACGAAAAGAATTCTATTCTTATTTTAAGCTGCTAAAAATGTTAATGGAAATTATTCTATCTTCATTTGAAGCTACAAAAATGATATCTATGTAAACTTTCTATCTTCATTCGAAGTTAAATTTTTTTATTTATGTTTTTGGTTAAATATGTGGTTTTATATTATTCTATCTTCATTTGAAGCTACAAAATTATTCAAGGAAATATTAGCTTTATGAAAGTTGTGCTGAATATAATTTTGACAGTTATGTTCATCCTCTGTCTTATGCATGATCCATCGCACTCAAAAAGTAATTATCATACTTCAACTACTCTTTTAATTAACTATAAATTAAATAAGTTAATGTTATTAACGGCCTCTTCTTCCTTCTTCTTAAAGTGCTCTCTCTCTCTCTCTCTCTCTCTCTCTCTCTCTCTCTCCTCTCTCTCTCTCTCTCTCTCTCTCTCTCTCTCTCTCTCTCTCTCTCTCTCTTATAGATGCTTTCATTATATGCTTTGATATAATGGACCCACGTGGAAATTTAACAGAATATTATGATCAATAACTGCCTTAAATAGCAACAACAACAACAACAACAACAACAACAACAACAACAACAACAAAGGGAGCCGTTTCTATTCCACCGTAGGATAAAGGCTTAAGAAATGTTCTTATGCATGCCTGGGGTTTTGCCAATTTTCCTCAATACGTTCTTCAGAGGTGAATAGTAATGACGAGAGACTTAAGTCTGATCGCTCACAACAAATCAACGTGGTATGGGTGTCCCTGAATAGTACGAGATCTTTTAGCAAACACTTTCACCAAGTTACGGTATCTCCACTCAGAAAAAGTACACAAAAACACATATTAGCATCTGGTCTTAAATTACATTCATCTGGCATGATTAATTCAACAGGAATGATTATGTTTGTCACTGTCTTCTTTGCGTTAGTGTCATTGTTGTTGTCGTTCCTTTTATTTATTTTCCTTTTTTGTTTCACAGATCAAGAGATAAGAGTTTCATATTTTTCTTGGGTTAATTGTCTATATTGTTTTTATTATATATTTGCATAAACATCCCCTCGATCACTTTAAATAATAGAAACATTTCACTATTCCGAAGTTAACTATAGACCTACGCAAATTCGTCTTTCAACAGCAAGGTGACTCAAGCCCTTATTCGCCATATATATATATATATATATATATATATATATATATATATATATATATATATATATATATATATATATATATATATAATATATATATATATATATATATATATATATATATGTATATATATATATATATATATATATATATATGGAAAAGACAATCTCCCACCAATTGCAACAAATATTTTGTTTGGGGAACGGTGGGAAAGGGCTTAATTCATGTGTGTAGACATCTGTATCTAAATATTTCCCCGTCATTTTCGACAGGTTGCGTACGCTAGTTAGAAGCCCGTAATTATCGTTATTCTTAGAGTCACAATTTCTATGTCTTTATGTTAACACTAATGTTATTAGCAGTAATTATGCATCTCATTGATTTCCATTTTTACGCAGTCATCATTCCTAACAAGTTACCACAAAGAAAGAACATTTGGAATGAGTCAGTTACCATTAACACTTCTGTTCAAAGAGCTCCCTTTTATGTAAAGGTATTTGATACATATAATTGGATTCATTATTATTATTATTATTATTATTATTATTATTATTATTATTATTATTATTATTATTATTATTATTATTATTATTATTAAACCACTTACGTGTTAACTCCTGCATTTCTTATCATTCAAATCTGAAATGGATAAGAACGACATTTTTCATTAAAAGTAGTTCGGAAGTATGGTGAAGCAATGGTGTAATTCAAAACGGAGTTTATTAAACCTTCAATTGCTTTAAAATACGGTGTAATTTGTTTGTATACCTTCACTCTGATGTTTCCATGATTACAATTAGGAGAGAAGTCAAAAATTGGTAAGATTAGTATATAAACAAATCCTTTCTCAAACATTAATGTATTTTTTCATACAAAGGATATTTCATTATTTTATTTTCGGGAGGAAAATTAGATGAGACATCAAGAATAGGTATTAAATATGAACCAAACATTTTACCCATGTTCTCAATATATGTAGAGGTTTTTAATTATTATTATTATTATTATTATTATTATTATTATTATTATTATTATTATTATTATTATTATTATTATTATTATTATTATTATTATTATTATTATTATTAATTAAGCTACAACCTTAGTTGGAAAAGCATCGATGTCATAAGCCCAAGGGCTGTAACATAGATTAATAGACTAATGAGTAAAGGCAATTAAGAAATAGATAAACTAAAAGAGAAGTAATGAAAAATTTATATGAACTATATTAAGAATAGTAATAAAACTAAATAGATATATCATAATATAAACTAAAAAAGAGAGGTTTGTGTCAGCCTGTTCACCATAAAAATATTTGCTGCAAGTTTGAACTTTTGAGGTTCCACCGATGCAACTGGTCATAGGTGGAAGGAAAACTCAAATTCAAAATAAAACTAGATGAAAATGTCAATCCTCAAAAATATGGTTCGGGAAATGATAGAGGTAAAAAATAATTTTATATGTGGAATTAAATAATACTAATAGAGCTTATATCAACTATGGATAAAATATATATATAAATAAGAATGAAAATTATTATTATTATTATTATTATTATTATTATTATTATTATTATTATTATTATTATTATTATTATTATTATTATTATTACTAGCTAACCTACAACAATAGCTGGAAAACCAACATGCTATAAGCTCAAGGGCTCAAACAGGAAAAATAGCCGAGTGAGGACATAAATTAAAATAAGGAAATAATTAAACAATATAAAATGTGATGAACAATAAAAATAAAATATTATAAAAACATTAACAAAATTAAAACGGACATTTCAAATGTAAACTATAAATAAACTTATGTCAGCCTGTTTAACATGAAAACATTTGCTGCAAGTTTGAGCTTTTGAAGTTCTATTGATTATTATGCCAGATTAGGAAGATCATTCCAACTCTTCTTCATAGCTGGCATAAGACTTATAGAGTACTGTGTAGTAATGAACCTTATGAAGGAGTAGGATTGGCTCTTAGAATTAACTGCATATCTAGTATTGCGAACAGGATGGAACTCTCCGGGAAGAACTGAATGTAAAGGATGATCAAAATTATAAAATATCTGATGCAACGTGCACAATGAACTAACTGAACTATGGTGTTAGAGAATATTATCTAGATCAGGATTAAAAACTTTAATAGACCGTAAGTTCCTATCAAGGTTAGTGATTAGAATATAGATCAAATTACATACATACATACACACACACACACACACACACACACATATATATATATATATATATATATATATATATATATATATATATATATATATATATATATATATATATATATATACAAACATACATACATACATATATATATATATATATATATATATATATATATATATATATATATATATATATATATATATAATATACATATATATATATATATATATATATATATATATATATATATATATATATATATATACAAACATACATACATATATATATATATATATATATATATATATATATATATATATATATATATATATATATATATATATATATATGTCTTACTTATAACTGTAATCGAACAGTTTAACATGTTTTTTCAAAAAGGCCCATAAAAGAAACACAGGAAATATGGATAAATCACACTATATTTCGGTCAATAAATATCGCCCTCTTCAGGATGTAAAGTAAAAATGAGGGATACAGTGGAGAGTGACGGTTTATATATGAAAGCAAAAGGGTGTGTTCAATTGTTCTATAGTTGTTATAATTGCTGGAAGGATTAGCCAAATTTAATTACATCCAGGTGCGTTTTCTTATTGTTGAGCTGCTTGGAGGAAGTCTTGACCTCTGATGCATGTCTGGTGGTCGGTCTCCGTGGATTATCTTCTTAATGATAGGGTTGAGAAGAGTATTGTCCACTGTGTCAGCTTTCCATTGGCCCACAGATAGGTTCATTGTGTTTGATTGATTTATGATGGCTGATTCCAGGATTTTCCTTCTGTACGGACAGGTGCTCCTAAAAAGCAAAGACGACTCACTCCAGTTAACTGGAGTGAGTCGTCTTTGCTAAAGAAGGTGATGAATGTAAGAGTTGATGGGAGAAGTACAAGAGGAAGGCCGAGGTTTGGGTGGATGATGTAGTGAAGAAAGCTCTAGGTGATAGGAGGAGAGATGTGAGAGAGGCAAGAGAGCTTTCCAGAAATAGGAATGAAATGCGAGCGATTGTGACGCAGTTCGGTAGGCCCTACTGCATACTCCGGTGCCTTAGTTGACCGTGGAGGTAGCAGCAGTAGGGGATTTAGCATTATGAAGCTTTATCTGTGTTGGATAACGGGGGAGGGTTAAGTCCCTAGTCAGGCTGGGAGGAACGTAGAGAGTAGAGGTCCCCATTTTTCTTTTTTTCCATTTGTTGATGTCAGCTACCCGTAAAAATTGGGTGAAGTGCCTTGGTATATGTATGTAGGTATGTACATACAAGACCCTGGTGCACTTTATTCTTCTTCATTCCAACCGATATACCTATATTACGGGGGTCGATTGCCTGCTGCGCCCTCTCCAATGACTTCTATCAAAAGCATCTTTTTCCACCAAACCTCTTCTATCCATATCATCCTTCATCTTATATCGCCATCTAATTATTTGCCTCCCTCCTGATCTTCAACCATTAACAGTATCATGCCAAGACATCCCTACTCTCTCCCCACCCTCCATCCTCACCTCTAGTATCTTCACTATGCCCGCCAATCTTGTTATTTCAGCATTTCACAATCTTTCAAGCAGTGATATTCATAGAGACGAGAGGAGAATACCAATATGTATTTTATCTATTATGAATAATATATATGTTTATATATGAATAAGAAAAATAGGAGTTAAAATAAGATATTGATTTAAAATATAAATAAAATTACATAGAAGAGACCGGTGGGTATAAGTAACCTTTTCAAAAATGTAATCAATTGAATATTTATGGCCATAAACAAGGAACGATTTCATAGCTACGTATATTGCATTTAAGCGTTGATTAATTATTTACATTTCTGCTATATTTTCATGAAACTCGATTAAGATTATTTGAAGGACGGTATTTCGTATCATTAGAATTAGCCAAGAATACTATTCAGTATATTTTATCTTTTTTTATTTAATCATGATCCGTAATATTTGATTAATATATATATATATATATATATATATATATATATATATATATATATATATATATATATATATATATATATTTATATATATATATATATATATATATATATATATATATATATATATATATATATATATATATATATTTATATATATATATATATATATATATATATATATATATATATATATATATATATATATATATATATATATTTATATGTATACTGTATGTATATATTTATATATATATATATATATATATATATATATATATATATATATATATATATATATATATATATATATATATGTGTGTGTGTGTGTGTATGTATATATATATATATATATATATATATATATATATATATATATATATATATATATATATATATATATATATATATATATGTGTGTGTGTGTGTGTATGTATATATATATATATATATATATATATATATATATATTATATATATATATATATATATATATATATATATATATATATATATATATATATATGTTACGCTCAATGTTAATAATTGCCTAATTTGTACATTAGGCAAACAGTTTGCCCAATATCTTTATTGTGCAAAATGCGTGCCTAATCTGCACATTAAGCAAGACTTTCATAT
>NC_090753.1:23847251-23852251 GCF_036898095.1 Palaemon carinicauda | reverse complement strand
ACAACAAACCCTAAGGCTTTATCGGGCGAACAGTTACTTGAGAAAAAAAAAATCAAAATGAGAAAGAAAGTAAAGGGCATATGAATGTACTCGCATCATCGCATGCAGGTAACAGAGGCTAGGCACTACCCTATTCCTGAAAACAATGGTTATATGATTAAAAGCCTGGATAGCATCAACAAAAGTTCGCCATAAAGATAATTCATTAAAAATAGACGTGCCAGGAAACCCGGGATTAGATTAAATCTTATCCTGGAATACCTGAAAAAAGCCATCCTCCCAAATTGAGAAACCTTATATGCATAGATGGTCAGTCTCTAGGGCATTATCCTGCTAGATATGGCAATGTCCCTGTCTTGCCTTTACCCTTCATGATCGGCCTTTGAACCTTTAAACATCGACATTAACAACAAAATTCTCAAGTTCTTTTTTTTTTTGGTGTTGATTTATGTAATTCTTATTTCATTTAATGTAGTTTTAGTCCAATTATTTTTATGGACGCAAACGTTTGTGGAAAAAATAATTGATGTTATTGATAAGGTTTTCACAGTTCTGGAGAGGTAATTGTAGTTGTTGTTATTGTTTTGCTTATTGGTATTGTTTATGATTGCAAGATTGGTGGTGGAGATAATCTTGTTGATTTCAGTATTTTTACGGACGCCCCAAATGGTAAAAAATACAATACCGTAATTTTTATATACCTTAGTGTTGGTGAAATCTACCATAAGAGTGAAGTGTATGAAATTTTATTTTTCTATTTCTACCGAAGAGAGAGTTGGTAGAAAGTCTCTTGTTATTTTCCATCATAGTTGTTCTAGTGGTGTTTTCCCTTGTCAATTTAGAGTGGTAAAGACCAATACAAACGTTAATTGTTTTGTTGTTTTAATGTTTTAAGGTTTCTACTTAAATTAGTGTTTAGATTTCTATCTTGTTTACAAAAAAAAAAAAAAACCAGTAAAGTAATCGTTTTTTTTTTCTTTTTACTTGTGATGCATTTCCTATTCTATCTTTACAATCTTCTATCCTGGGGAGGGGAAAATTACTTTGTTTCGTAACACTATTCACTTTTCTAAAATCAATACACAACATATCTGATCCATCTTCCCTCTTAACAAGAACTATTGGAGAACACCAGTCACTTTCGCTAGGAACAGTCAAACCATTGTCTAGCATATACTTAATTTCCTGTCGGACTGAATTTGCTTTTTCTGGGCTTAGACGATAAGGACGTGTCTAATGGGTTTTGTGTCCTGTAGCTCAATATCGTGTTTTAAAAGATTAGTCAAACCCAATTTATCACTAACAGTTTCTGGATAATTTGAAAACATATTGAATAATTTCCTTGTTTTTTTTCTTCCTCTAAGCTAGAATAAAACAACGTGAAACTATTAAGAACATCAGAGTTCTTCTGTGACACGGTTACAACTGCCACTGGACGTTCATTATATTTCTTAAGCAAGTTCATGTGCAACCACTTCCCTCTACGCCTACCCATAGCAATTAAGTAATTCAAATGTCCCCTTTTATCTGATAGGAAATAGACCTTCGAACTTACAAGATAATGAGGGACCTTCTTTCTGGACTAATACTAAGACTTTATTACCCGCATGGAAAATTCTGTCTTTAGCCTTAAGATCGTACCTCCTTTTAGTTTCCCCTTGACGGTTACTCTCATTTTCTTTTGGCAACTGCCAGGCTTTCATTAAATCCTCTTTGTGATCTTCAATATTCTATATGTAATCCTTTATACCTTCTTCTTGCATTAGCTTACACTTAAAAATTTCTAAAGGTCCTTTGTCGGTATGACCGAACAACAAATCAAAAGGACTAAATCCTGTGGTGTCATTAGGAGCTAATCATAAAGCCAACAAGACACAAGGTAACTTTTCTTCCCAAACATGTTCGAAATTATTACACAACTTCCTTAAGCAACTTTTCAACGTCTGATTAAAACGTTCAACAATTCCTTGTGATTCTGGGTGGTACGGGGTGGAAGTTACAAGTTTAATCTCTATCGCTTTCATTTTATCTCTGAAATACTTTTATACAAAATTGCTACCATTATCACTCTGTATAACGCAAGAAGGTCCAAATTTAGGGAAATAGTTCAGCAAGCGTTTAACTACAGTTTTTGCATTGCAATTTCTTACTGGGATTGCTTCTGGATATCGTGTTAGTCTATCAATGATTGTTAATAGATAGATATTCCCTCCCTTACTTCTGGGCAAAGGGCCTACTATATCAATTACGATATTCTCAAAAGGTTCTCCTACCAATAGAATATTACTCAACGGAGCCCTGGGAATTACATGATTAGGTTTGCCAGCCATGTGACATTCGTGAGAATTTAAAACGTATCTCTTCACATCACTTTTCATTCTAGGCCAAAGGTACGTTTTACTTATACACTTGAATGTTTTATTTACTCCTAAATGTCCTGGTTGGTCATGTGCTAATTTCAAAATTGATTCACGAAGTTTCCTAGGAGTTACTAATTGCTCTATGACCTCCTCTTTGCTATCTGTCTCAGGACGAACATTGCGACACAAAGGTTTGTCTTTTAGACTAAATGTTTCATTACAAACGTTTTCAGGTTCATCATCCAATTCATACTCAAAAATTCGAGTTAGTGTTTCATCATCCCTCTGCATCTTATCTAGTTCATCCTTATTCAATATGCTAGTTTCTGAAACACTACAGCTGCTATTACTTGGGCCTATTATATTGTCTATCTGTACATCACTTCTTTCAACAGCTACATCATCATCTCTGCTCACATTATCAACATTGATAGAGTCGGTTTCCTCAGCTACACTCATGCTAAGCTCATCATCACCGCCTCTATTACCTACGTTCGAATCCTCGAACAACCTATGACCGTAGTCAATATCTGTATCTAATCCTGACCTAGTTACTATCATTTCAGGCACTTGAACTTCACTTAAAATAGGATTCACACATTTGGAGGTAGTTAAATCATTGCTAACAATAATATCAACGCAGTCTATGGGCAAAGTATCCACAACTGATAGTTTTACATCTCCTGTCACTAACTGACTTTTCAATTTCATCTTTAACAAAGGACAAACTACAAAAGTGTATGTAAACCCACCTAGCATAACTTTTTCTTTCATGCTGATTATTACATTCCTTGGTACACTCTCTCTCCTAACGAGTGATACGGCCGCTCCTGTATCCCAAAGCAAAACTACTTCCCTTGAATCACCTCCTTTAAGAGAAGAAACTAGACCTTCAGACAAAAATTCACCATAATGTTTCCTAGTTTCTTTCAAGAGACTACTCCCTCCTGAAGAAAGATTATTAATTATTGACACGGATTTCTTCAAATTCGTACTTTCTACTGTGCAATTCTCAGCTAAATGCCTTTCTTTTTTACAATTGTAACAAGTGACTTCTGAATTACTGAGTGCTCATTGGCTCCTATAGTACCAAGAAATATGACCTTCCTACCCACATGTGTAACAGTAATAATAATAGTAATCGCTGTTCCTATTATCGTTATTGTTAGAACTACCTTTACTATGCTGTGCCTTACTTGACAAAAGATCATTTTTCTCTTTACTGCCACTTAAACCCTGTGTGTGACTGTACTCATCTGCTAATCTTGTAGCATCGGAAAAAGATGTTTCACTCCTATCTTCTATATACAATTTGATGTCTGGGGATAGGTTATCTTCTAAACTTTCTAACAAAACTAAGTTCTTGAGATCTTCAAAATTATTGACTTCAGCGGAAGTCAACCAATCACAAAACGATCTTTCTAACTTCTTTTCGTACTCTACATAAGTACTTATATCATCTATTTTCAAACTTTTAAACTTCTTACGATACGCCTCTGGTACCAATCGGTATGCACTAAGTACAGTTTCTTTCACATAATCATAATCTTCACTTTCATCCTCTGACACAACTATGCACAGAATGTGCTTAACCACTCAAAACTGATTGTAAATACAAAGTCCCTTGTTTTTTTTTTTTTTTTTTTTTTTTTATTTATTTATTTTTTTTTTTTTGAGAACCTACTCTGTTCATTAACTTTTCAAAAGACATAAACCATTTCGTAACATCTTCCTCATCCAACTTCGGTATTAGTTTGAACACTGCACCCATATCTAAACTATCAGTATCACTATTCAAAGATGAATTACTCCCTGATTTGCTACCTGTCCGTCTGTTATGAAGAGTTTGTCTTAAACGAGCCATTCCTAACTCATGCTTACGCTGTCTTTCATTTTCTTCTCGTTTTCTTTCATTTTCTTCTCTTTCAGCTGCCCTTTCGTCTCTCTCAAACACTTCCTGTTTTTTATTAATAACATACTCACGGAGATCATTGCCATCTAGACCAAGAAGTTTACCTGAATCTATCAAATCTCTCATAGTCGCACTCATTCTGCTTCTTTCTATATTCTCCCTGTTTTCAATTGGTTATGTTGTCGAAAATCCTTGCAAGGTCACCAACTGTTACGATCCTCGTGGTGATCGAACCAGGTTCTTTTGAATTGATCAATTAAATAGACCGCTGCTCAAATTGAAAAAGGGAATATGGAAAGAAAAATCGCAAAAGAAAACATAATTTTATTTACAACTAGTAAAAGATCAATGTTTCTTGATTGAGTACTTGGGAAGCACAAAAAAAAAAAAAATATCTGATTAAACTACACCACCAAATATGGGGAACAGTCAAGAAAGCAGACAAATAATACTTATAAGAAATGATGATACTCTTCACAGCAGATCTTAACGAATCAGGAACGTAGATAATTCAGGTCTGGGCGTTTAGTGGTTGGTTATAACGACAGGGATCAACTCGTTTTGACATCTCGGAGAAGTTGTCATAAGGCTGGTCACGTTTACATTCTGGTCCTTACGTTCTCTCTCTCTTTCCCTGTGCTTCTTCTCCTCTTTCTCTCTCTCGTCCTTTCTCTCTCTCGTTCTCCTTTTCGTACCCCCCTTCTCTCGTTCTCTTTGAAGTATATATA
>NC_090753.1:23822251-23842251 GCF_036898095.1 Palaemon carinicauda | reverse complement strand
TAGTAGTAGTAGTAGTAGTAGTTCTCGGAAGTAGACCGTCTTTCAAGCAGGTTTCATAGAAGATTATAGCTACCCCAGCGGAGTTGATTTTGTAGTTGAGCATTTTATTTGCTCTAATTTTCCTTTCCACAGCACTACTGCGTGGCGCCAGTAGCTGTGCTATGTTTTTAGTCAACATTAGCAAGGGGAGAAAAATACGTACAAAAATACCTAAGATTTTACTGAAAATTTACTAAGAGTAAACTTGTCAAGTAAAGTCTACCAAAGAGTCGGCTGCAATGCCTTTCGAAAGGGTGCCGGGTGTTTCCTCTCATCTTCAGGCTAGAAGAGGGACGATGTAAGTGGTATGGGCTCCATATATATTGGTCGGGACGGTAGTCAAATCGGACGCTAGTCGTTGATTATTACTTGTCAAATTATTTCTTGAACTAATAATAATAATAATAATAATAATAATAATAATAATAATAATAATAATAATAATAATAATATCCCCCACTTCAACGTGAGGAATGGTAATATATAAGAAAGTCCAAAATATCCCTATAGAAGCTTTGGAATGAGAGCAAACTCTCTCTCTCTCTCTCTCTCTCTCTCTGTCTCTCTCTCTCTCTCTCTCTCTCTCTCTCTCTCTCTCTCTCTGGATATGGTTCTAAGAAAGAAAGAAAGCAAGCCTCTATTATATGTTGATATCTTTTATTATGATAATCCATTGTGAGGAAGAAAAAAAATATTCCTGTTTTATTCTATGGCGATATATATAGATTGCCAACTTTTTTAGAAATGTTTAGAGAGAGAGAGAGAGAGAGAGAGAGAGAGAGAGAGAGAGAGAGAGAGAGAGAGAGAGAGAGAGAGGTTCAATCAAAACGAATTTGAAGGACCAATTAGTAAGGAGATCACACCATTTTAAATCCAATTGATATCTTTTTCTCAGTTAATCCCGAGAGTTTTTCCTCTCGCTTTTCGCACCCAAACTACGCCATTACGTTTCCCTGAATCCCACCTCCTGTTTTCCATCTTCTCAATTACCTAATTAAGAGACCTATCTGTCTGGGCAATTGGCTGTTCGACCTAAGAGACTTAAGATCCAGTAACTGCAGGTGCTTAAAGGTGTGTTTTATGTTACCCCGGCAAAAGGGAGGTTTTCCTTCACCTCGTTTAATGCTTCGCTGATCTCTGATTGCGTAATAACTCTGATGATGGTGTATCGTTGGTGGGAATCCTAAAGAGGTGGCATTGAGCGCATGAAATTACACACACATTATTCACCAAATGTATTATCACCTGTTCTATATTTTGAAGTTTGGCTATCGCACAAGGGCTTGGATTATGTGATGTCCCTCTTACGATATCCAGTTATGTATGCTTAAGATCTTCCTTGACTCGGCTCAGAAGGTTCGTGTGATTAGGCATGATGGTAGTGCGGCCTTCTAATGTTTTAAACCTGATGTCCTTTGTTTCAAACTTAAACAGATATCAAAAATGAATTGTTTCAGTTTTTTTCGCGATAGATTAATGAAAACATTTGATGATGGTCACCGTTATTATTATTATAACTAGCATTATTGTAGGAAATACAATCCTAGTTGGAAAAACAAGATGCCATAAGCCTAACAAGGAAAGGTGAGGAAAGGAAATGAGGGAGTAAATATACTATAGTGTATCACGTAAAATATGTTGGTTGACCTAGAAAACAATCTCATTGTGCAAATGATGCTACTTTCTTTGCCTCATTTCCATGTCTTGAAAATAGACCTGGAGATGCTGAAAGCCCTAATAGAGATCCAACTAAAATTAGCGCATGGCGTAAATAATGGGACATGAAGTTGAACTCTGACAAAACTCAAACTATAATTGTATTAGGGCGAGCAAGGTGGTTCCACAGCATCCAGATCTTTGCATTGAAAAAAGCTCTTCGATTATTCACAACTCATTTAGAATTCAAGATGTGATTCTTGACTGAAATATATCCAATTACACCAAAAATTGTCTATTTTGACGGTTTTTTTTTTTTTTTAATTCTCTGTTTTCAATTTATTCTGAAGAAGTGTTTTAAATCTTTCGTTCGATTTTCTTTCGGGTATTGTTCTCCTATCTGGTCTTTACCTACCGATTCTCATCTTAATTTATTTGCCGAAAACTCAGGGTTTAATTCCTTATTCCTGATTTAAGCAATAATTTCTGCCGTTATCATTGAGTTACTTTTTTATATAAACATCACAAATACATATTTTTAGATGACATATTTCCCATATGACCTAATTCCATAGAAATCTATCAAATTAATATTTAATTAATACAACGTTAAAGAGTATTTTTTCATATTTTTTTTTTTTTTTTTAGTTTCCTGATCTTTTGTCCTTTCGAAAAGAACGAAATTATTTCGAGACCTCATTTGATCACTTTTTTAATGATCAGCGCGAATTCTAATGAATAGAATTTCCATTTTTAATATCGGAAGAGGCTTCCTAATTGGATCTTGCATAATATCTCGACATGCAACAGACAATTTTAATCTATGAATATTCAGAAATGTCTTCAATTAGAGTTCATAATGATAGAGAATCTTCTAATTCCGTTTTATAATGATCTGGAAGGAAAATTATATCAAAGCTACTTTTACAAAATTTTACTTTCCCTGAAGGGGGGAGGCACATTACCATCAGTGCACCATACTTGGTGGGCTTTAGTTTGCACCCACACTTTTAACCGTGTACTATTCATTTATCCAAAATTTCATATTTATTTATATATATATATATATATATATATATATATATATATATATATATATATATATATATATATATATATATATATATATATATATATACTCATCCCATGTGTGAGAACCGAAATATAATATTATATATACTATGGCTGGTAAGCTAAAACCTCATATGGATCATATAACACACTTGATCAGTTACGTAAGACTTTGTATCAAAATATGTAAAATAAGTCGTTGATTCCTAAAAATAAAGTAATTTTACATAATATACTACCTTGAATGAAGAACACAATGAAATTAACAATGAAATTGTTACGTAATTTACATACAAACTTATACCTACATCAGAGGAACTCATTTTAAGAGGTGGCTATCCACTTCATAACACATATGAAATACATAAATACAATACGTGAATAAACTATTTACTCCACACTAGACCAGCTTCATATATATATATATATATATATATATATATATATATATATATATATATATATATATATATATATATATATATATATATATATATATATATATATATATATATATATATATATATATATAACTTTTTAAGTTGGAAAACTTAACGCAGTGAAAACGTTTGTGAATCATCATGATCGGGAAATCTATACTATTCAGTGCAACATATACTACGTTGGTATGCTATTAGCGATTGGACAAAAATCACCACCATCATTAATCCGCTGTTGTCAGAGTAGTGACGAAAACTGACTACACCCCAGATTTGAATGAAGACATGTCTTAGGCTTATGATTATATATATATGTATATATATATATATATATATATATATATATATATATATATATATATATATATATATATATATGTATATATATATATATAAATGTATGTATGTATATATATGTATATATATATATATATATATATATATATATATATATATATATATATATATATATATATATATATATATATATATATATATATATATATATATATATATATATATATATATATATATATATATATATGAATGTATGTTAGTTAATACGAAAAATTAATGCTGAATCTTGGATGCATCTGCGGATTAATTTATGTATGTAGCCGTAGCATATACATAATAGGTACAGGAAGTCATGATAACAAAGAATATGTTGAAATTTCTATTATTGCCTATTATGAAATATATGCAACAAATAAATAATAACAACAGGTGTCCTATTGGTTCCACGATGGTGTTTGAAAACTTTGAAAGAAACAAGTTCCAGAAACCCCATGAATTGAAAAGTAGATAATAAAATCAAGGAAGAGAGAGAGAGAGAGAGAGAGAGAGAGAGAGACGTCGAAAGCTGTGAATGTTTAGATATGTCATAGAATAAGATTGGTTCTTCTGTGTGAATAAAAAAAAATCTTGTAAAAAAAGATAGCATATGAATTGCCTGAGAAAAAAAAAGAAAACTATTTTGTTGTTTGATAAAAACGACAACCACAAAAACGAAATCATTTATTCATATAAGGAACGAAATGTAACAGAAGTAGAAGATGAAGGATGTTAGAAAATTATCAAGAAACGATAAAAGGAATGAAAAAAATGGATGGGAAAAGGGAAAAAATTAGGCTAAACTAGGATTAAAGAAGGGAGTGTTTAATAATCATGATTAAAGGTTTAAAGGTCGGTCATGAATGGCAGAGGCAAGGGACAGTGACATTGCCCTAGCAATCAGGGCAATGCCCTAGAGACTGACCACATATTATATGATCAGCACCCAGACCTCCTCTCCACCCAAGCTAGGACCAGGGAGGGCCAGGCAGTGGCTGCTGATGACTTGGCAGATAGACCTATTGGCTGAATTGGGTACATCTCATCACCACCAACTCATCGCCGCCAACTCATCGCCGCCTACTCATCCCTGGCCCAACTCATCCCTGGCCCAACTCATCCCTGGCTCAACTCATCCCTGGCCCAACTCATTCCCGGCAGTGATTAATGAAATTCAGTAAATACTCCTTTATTCAGAGTCAAGTATGACTCTTTCATGACACTAAAAATAAATTAACACCATATAATTAAAGAAAAAAAAATCCGTGAAAATATAGGAAAAAAATTATTTTATGTTATGAGAAATGCCTCTTAAATATTCAATGGGAGTCCTTTCATTGAAATTTTGGACAATTCTAAGAATGCGGGAATCAGTATCCCTGTACTTTTTTTAATTTGGAGGGGGGTGAACTGCCTGCTATAAGTGATTCCAAATAAAAATCTCTACCTTTCTAAATTTTTTTAAGTGCATTTACGAATTTCCAGAGTGTAGGATGTTCCATTCCTAATTCCATTTGTAATCTTCTGTTCGCTCCTTCTGCATGGTTGTTTGTCTTATCTTCATGATTCAAAGTTCGAAAATACAAAATCCACATTTCCAATGGAAAGAGTGGTGCACGTCTGCTATTTCCACGTCTGTTTAACCGACCTATATAATTGTCTTCAAGCCAGTTCAAGATTGGCACATACTCTGGGGATAATTCATCAGCTAAGACTTAAATATATAAATAAAATGCAAGCGCCAGTATCATCTTTACTTGTAAAGAAAACTGGCTATCGTTATTATAGCGAGAACTTAGAGCCAAAGCCGCAATGTGTTTTTGCATGTTTTGTCAAAAATGCTGCAATTTCAAAATCACATACAACCGATTTCGGGTTTACTGTTGGTTGACATTCTTTTATCATTTTAAATAGCCTTGAATATGCAACTTTCCGTTTGTTAGGTAATACAGCATAAAGCACTGGAATGACACCTCTGATTTTTTGAGCCATGACGATATACACCACAGAAAATAGCGTGGGCTCAATCTTAAACGGTCCGTCTACATACCAAACTTCTGCTGATACCAAATGTTGCAACAAACTTCTCCTTCCAAATAGCAAAATTCCATCTTCTCTGGGACCACTGTCTATTAATATAAAATTTTCCTTCTGGTTTGGCTCTGTTTCGTAGGTCGAATATTCATCAGGGATTGCTAAATGATTTAGGTCAACTGGATTTGGCGAAGAGGCACTAATCTGATTCCGTTTCCGACAAATAGTTTTCTTTAGAGCCGACGAATTCGGGAGTGATCCTTGCACCACTTGGGGAACATTACATAACACTTCATTAATCACTACACTTGGGTTTTCCATCGTCTCTTCAGCTCTGGTTTTAATTTTTGTAGTTGTCCTTTCTACTTCTACTTTTATCCGTGAGCATGGGTGTGAGCATTCAAGACTTTAACTACGTTTCCAAATCTTGTGTGTAGTCTCGCTTTGCACTTGCCGAACTGATCACATTTCCAAAACATCAAATTGCTGTCCGTTTTGCTGAATTTGTCGAAAATGAACAAATAGCCATCACTTAAAATTGTCTCCATTGTAATGGGTTTACTGAAAGAATGTAAAACTGAAAGTGATATATCGAAAGGTTAATAAATTACTAACGTTTTTGTTGATAAACATCTGATTTCATACTTGGGTATTTTTGTTTGTAATTGGTAATTGAGTAATTGTCGTAATGCATTGAAAGGTTAAAAATTACTAACGTTTTAGTTGACAAACTTTGATTTCATAGTTCGGTATTTTTGTTTACAAATAGTAGGATTGGTAATTGAGTAACTGTTGTTTCGTTTTTATTTACACCGCCTTGCAGTGTGTGTGTGTGTGTGTGTTGGACCGGTTATGAGTTGGGCCGGGTATAAGTTGGGCTGGAGATGAGCGGTTCCGGAGAAAAGTTGGGCCGGAGATGAGTTAGCGGGCGATGAGATAGCGGCGATGAGTTGTCCCATTTCATATAGGCTCCCCCAAAGCCCCCAACCTTAGCTCACAAGGATGATAAGGTTGCAAACCCTAATGGCACTAACGAGTCTAAGCGGGACTCGAACCCCCGACTGGTATACACCAGGCAGAGACGTTACCGATCAGGCCACAGCAAACAATTTTGGAATTGTTTGATGAACAAAGTAGAATATAATGAGGAAATAAGGATAAAGAAAGTTTTTACAAGATGGTGAGGTTCACCAGTAAATTGGAGCAGCGAGAGAGAGAGAGAGAGAGAGAGAGAGAGAGAGAGAGAGAGAGAGAGAGAGAGAGAGAGAGAGAGAGATATTAAGGAATTTTTAGTCCATCCGGGGAGACTCAATTTTATCTTGCAAGAGCGATTTTCTTTAAACGTTAAGAGAGATTTTATGATCTTTTGTAACCTACTCCTGAACTTGTTAGAAGGATGGAGTAGATTGGACTTACCTTATACTAAGGGGGATTACGGGCTCTTGCTTTGGCAGCCCGTACTTGAACTCATTTACAAAGTTAGTGTTCACTACAACCGCTGGAAGTCGGTTCCGTGTAATTTGCCTTTTTGTATGTAAAGAAATTGCCACATTAAGTAGTATTTTCTATTCTCAATTCTAGTTGATATTCATTACCTCTGGAATAATTTGTGCTAAGCGTAAATATATTGTAATTTACATTTGTTATTCCTCTAAGAATTTTGACTGCCTATATCAACTGTCCCCTTAGTCGTCGAATTTGTAGATGAAATCATTTGAAACGTCTATATATAAATTACCTTAGTGTCTAAACTAGTTCGGTGGTCCTAGCTTGTCCTGCATCCAGTCCCTCTATGTCCTGAATACTTGAAACCCAACATTGGACTCCGTATTCCACATGGGGTCTCACTAGGGATGAGTACAGAGAGAGAGAGAGAGAGAGAGAGAGAGAGAGAGAGAGAGAGAGAGAGACTACAGTGATAAAAATAGAACGACAGAAGAATGAAAACTGTAAGGTGAATTCTGACTTAGATATTTTTCCGACACCGAAATAGAAGCATCCTCTGCTGAAACAAAATCGTTTGGAAAAAGAAGATTTTGAGAAAATTTGGTGACAAAGGAAGTGTCTTATATTGTTCCAGCCAGAGAAATATCCTTCAGTATAATGTGCTTCAAATTTTATTTCTCTAGTTGAAGAGTTACAAGGATTTTGGATATCTCAAAGAATTTTTAGTCCATATGCGGACACGATCTGCTCTTGGATAGAGCATTTAGCATCTAAGCATTAAGAGATCCCTCCCGATCATGTCTAACTTATTCTTGATCTCATTTGCTGTATATAAAGATATCGCCACATAGAATGGTGTATCTTTTCAATTCTAGTTCCGCTGCTTCTGGATTGATATGTGCTAAGAGTATATTGTTGTAATCTACATTGTTATTCCTTTAAGAAATTTGAATGCTTCTATCCACTGTCCCCTTAGTTTGTAAATCAAATAAAGTTCTAACAGTCCATCTTTCTTTTATATCCAAATTGCCTTAGTGTTTCAACTAATTTGGTGCCCCTAGTTTGTACTACTTCCAGTCTATATCTTTATGAATACTTGGAGCCCAGGATAGGATTCCGTATTCTACTACGAGACTCAGGGCCTCTGTAACACAGTTTTTTCGCAATAATTTTTTATCTATGAATTTCATAAATATAACGCTTCTTCAGAATGCACATTATATCTACACATAAATTTTGACTATATTCTGCAATACGTAGGTTGAATAAATTTGGTACTTATAATGAAAAAAGTGACGTTTTTTGAAGACGGGCCAACTTACTCAGAGAAAAGGTTTCGAACACACTCGTTTCGTAACTTATGACGGCATTTCTTCCCTCTTTTTCGATCGATGATTGGCTATACGTAACGAAGGCTATACATCTGCCAACAACGACACAAAAGTTCAAATAAAAGCAAAGCAGTACACCTACATGAACTCTGAAACCTCTCCACTGATAATTGTCATAATGAACAAACCAACAAAATATGTTAACAAATAAAAAAAACACTTCGATTATTAGTCTAACTTCCAAAATATGTTTCCAAAGAAATTACAGTCTACTTTATAGGTCACAATCAGATTGACAAGGTGTAGGGAATAGTTGGTAATTTTCAAAAACGTAGTAGACAAGCTTGATTTGATAACTGCTATATCCAATGTCAAGCAATTTTTATTTATTGTCTATCTACCTACCTATTTACTGAAAAAAAAAATAGCCGTTACCGTATTTTGGCTGTAAACCTTCACCAATAATTATCGTCAGAATGATGACTTCATGAGGCCCCACCCACTTTGGCCTCGTTATAATTCAGGATAACACTGAAGGCTATCATGGGCATTGTTGGATCAGAAAATTTAGCTTCTGGCTATAAAAACTCATTTCTCGAGTAGTTGTAAGAAGTGCTAAATGATCCTCAAGGATCCCAGCAGTTGGCCTAAACGTTTAATTCATGTATACTACTGTTGCGGGACTACTGATACAGTAGTATTACTACGCTAGCACAGATACCCCACCCACATTCATGTGTCGTTCCACCATTCATAAAGTCTTTGTCATGTTTTTCCACTGTGCAATAAGCCATCGCCTCCTCAGAAATTAAGTTTAACATTAGATGATAGGTTATTTCATTAAGCTGACAAATTATGGCAACTGGGTATGGTATTGCCTATGTTGAAGCTAAAGATAAAGTATGGTATCATTCCTTCATTGCATTATCATCTTAACTACTATTTGTTTTGCTACATGTAGTAATTATTTTAAATGATAAATGAATTATGTTCACTTTACTTCTAAAAATTCCCATTGGATGTACAAATAAAACTCCTAAAACTATTCATGATTTATTTAAAAATGCAGTCATGCCCAAAACATAGCCAATACGGTTGTACGGCCCAAGAAGAAGAAAAAAGATGATATCGGACGATCCGTTGGTCTGATGGAGAGTTTAGCACAAAATTCTTATTTTAACAAAAATAGTTATATAAAGACTGTTTACATACAATCTCTCTCTTTCTCTCTCTCTCTTGGTGGCATAGTGAATAGTTAATGGAAATTTTCAAAAGCCTGAATGATATTACAAGTATTATAATCATGTTACGCTAAATACAAATCAGACCATAAACATTGGATTTAAACTAGAAACTGAATAATTACCTATTCAGGCTATAGTAAATATGGCCACTGGCTTTCTCTTGACTGTACAAAGTTGCAAGTCGTAAGACAAATGCAAATTTGCAACCACTGGGGCAATTCCAAATCCTGTTAGTCATTCTTGACTGTTATGGGTTTCAGAGCCGATGGAAGAAGGTGAATGGGTGTCTGGGGGATGGGCGGAGCAAAATGTTGTCAAAGGTGTTTACATTGCTTACGAAATGAATGTTTTCGACTCTTGGCTCGTTATCACTGGCCAAGGCGTCGGCTATATCATTTTTACTCTATAAAAATTAAAACTATCGGGGTTAGGTTATTGATAATACTGACAAAATTTGTGTGTGGTAGTAAAATATACATATGTCAACTTTCAGCTACATCCGATGCATTGATAAGGAGCAAAGTCCAAAAAACCGTGTTACAGAGGCCCTGAATCTCATAGTAGATGGGTTCTTACTAGTGATATGTACAGCTGTAGTATAGTGTCTGTTTCTGTATTTGAATTGTCTCTTTATGTAACCTATTTGTTTTTGTTCTTTCTTTTCAGCTTTAAGGCTCTGGTGAACTTGCAGAGAATAATATTGAGATCTTCCTCCTGGTCCACAATTTTTACCTCAATACCCAGCAGGGAGTAATCTGATTGTAGGTTACTATCACCATGTGCATTCCTTTACATTTTCCATAGTTGAAAGGCATTTTCCATTTTCTGGCCAAATTTCATAGCTTAATTAGATCCTCTATTAAGGAGTCTATATCTTTTGATTTCGCAGCATTTATGCCTACATTATTATCGTCGGCCGGCAAAATTTGGCTCTTCTACTAGTTAATCCTAAATTTATGCCGTTGATGTAGATCAGAAATAGCAAGGGGCCAGGGGCGGATACTTGTGGTACTCTTCTTATAAGAGTTCCCCACTCTGATACTTCTCCATTGATTACAACTCTCTTTTTACTGCTTGTTAGCCAATCTTCTATACAATTAGCTGGTTCATCAACGATGCCTAGTGCTTTAATATTGAACATTAATCGTTTATGAGGAACTTTTTCAAAAGACTTTTGAAAGTCTAGGTATATGATATCTATTGCCTTGCGTTTGTCATAAATGCTGAATATGTTGAGGAAAAATTCCCAAAAATTGTCACACAGGTTCTCTTTAGTCTAAAACCGTGTTGACTGTATATCAGATTATTTTTCCCGATATGTTCTACTTTTGAATCTACTATAATTGAATAAATTTTTTAACAAAGTACTGAAGTTAGACACACAGGTCTGTAGTTAATAGATTTTTCATTTGGTCCCTTCTTGTAGATTGACGGAATATTACCTAGTTTTCATGCTTGTGGTGTCTATCTTTCGTTGCCTGTCTTTCGGACCATTTTCTAAAAGTGTGGAGTTATCTCTTCTTCTAGTTCTATCATTTCTCTTGGATGAATATCATTTGGTCCTGGTGCCTTAGACTTACTGTGTTCTTTTATTTTCTCTTTGATATCATCCATTGTAAATATGATTTTTTTAATGGTTGTGGCCCTTCATATTTGATAGCTGGTTCGGGGAGGGTCGTTGATTCTTCCCTAGTGAATACAGTTGTGAAATATGCATTCATCAGTTGTTTTTTTTTTAAATCATTTGGTATAGGAATACACTCCGAGTCTATTAATGGGCTGATGTTTTTGATTAGGTTTCTCTGTTTTCAATGCAAAAAAAAATCTGTCTTTTCTTTACTAGCTGAAGCCACTATTCTCTTCATTGATCATGGCCTTTTTAACTTGTTTACTACTTCCTATTGTATTTGGTAATTCTTTGCTGAACCACTTAGGTTGTGGAGTTCCATTTGGTAAAATTTTCCCATGCGGTATATATTTAGCCCTTTTTCTTTATATATTTCTACAAAGAAGTCCCATTGTTTATGAATGTTCCGTGTTTCGTTGTATTCTAAATTCTTGGTATATTCCTTCAGTTTTATCCAGTTACTACGTCTTTAATCTAGTTTTTTTATTCTATATTTTTCCTTTCTTTTAGATGAGGAATATTTACCAGCAATCTAACTATTCTTTGGTCACTTTTGCCAGTATGTTCGCTTACTGGATACTAATTTTTTTTTCTTCTGATGTTAGCACAATATCTAGTGTGCTTTTTCCCACTAGTTGGTCTATTGTCCCCCTGATGGAGGAATTCATTGCTATCAAATTCTAGAAGCCTATGTCCCTCTGCGTTTGATTTAGAATTCACAGTGTCCAGTTTACTGCTGCATCTAAATCTCCCACATGTACAGCTAGCTTATTGTTAACTTGCTTTCAAAGTTGTCTATACAGCTCTTCATCATGTTCTTGTGTTTGATGTGGTGGTTTGTATATTACTAGTATGGACATGTTTTTTCCTAAGGTGTTAAAATATACACCTGTCACCTCACATTCAGTTTCTAATTTAATTTCTATGGGGTTTAAGCGATTTTTGAACAGATCATTATTCCTTCACCTTTTTTTATTATTTTTTTTTTTTGATAAGGCTTGAAAAGCTTCAAACCTTGGATTTCTTATTCTCCGATAAATCCTTTGTTTTTTTCTTGAATCCAGGTCTCAGTAATACCTATGACCTCTAGTTCCTCAATAGCTATCATTGTCGTGAAATTTTCCATTTTGTTCCTGACTGAGCATTGAAGTGTGCCAATCTCTGGACTTTTTTTTTTTTGTTAAGGCTTTACTAGTTTCTCTGATTTACTGGCGTTTTAGTTTTACTTTCATCTGCATTATCCACTTTTTCTGCCAAATTACCTCTATTTCTTGTTGGAGGATTTTCTAAGGGTTCAGTTTGTTCTTAGTCTACTGTGTTCAAGTAATTGCACAAGCCGAGATTAAGTTGGTTTCCATATAATTTCTTTCCTTCTTCACTAAAGTGTATTCCGTCTCTTTTATATAATTTTCTCTTGGCATAGAAGTCCCAAAGATCTATAAATTTAACTTTTTTCTGGCATTTTAATTTTGTTTATCCCAATTGCCTTACTAAGGGTTTAGTGGCTGACATTGAGTCTTGAGAGATTAATTATAACTATGGATTTATAGGTCTTGTTTCTAGCCATTTTAGCAGTTTTTTCTAACTTTTTAACCAAAAGTTCTGTTTGGCCAGCAATATCCTTTGATTAGGAATAGGTCAATTTCAGTTACCTGAGCAATAACAGGGGTGGTCTTGTTCTCTGTTGCAGTTTTACTAACTACTTCTTGTATCTTATGTGTGTTGGCACCTGGATAGGATCTGACCTTTCTCCTCTCTTTGAGGCCAAAGTGCTCCCCTTGGTTGTTTACCATAGTCTCTCCAATTAACAAGTTTCGTCTTTCTTTTCCTCTGCTAGGGGGGTGAATTTGCTTTTGGTGGTAGCTACATTTCTAAGCTGCTGTTTATTATTCTTGGCCTTAGCTACCCATCCTCTGGTGCTTCTGTTTGTTATTTCCTTTCAAGGTTCTGTCCTTGATTTTACCTTATTTTGTATTTCTTGAATACTAAGCCCATATTCTACCACATCTTATATGACGTCTTTGTTCTTTATTTCTTACAGTTGAAACATGGTCTTGAGCTCTATCATTTGTTTTCTTAGCTCTTGGTTTCTATTTTCAATTTTTTCTATTTCCTGTTCCTGCTGACTGAACAGGGATACACAACTACGGTGCAGGTTTTGAATGCACCTTTCTTTGAAGTCTATGCACCATTTGTTTATTTTGCATTTTTGCACCTTTGTGTTTTAAATTGAGTTTCTCACTCTGTTTTAACTTTTCTGTGACGTCTAATGCATATCTATTTAGAAATATCAGCTTATAACTTCAATAATTATTAGCTTTGTGACCACTAGTTTAGAAAGGGGAGAGGGGTTGGGTGGGCTGATAGTTACTAACCAGCTGCCGCATCCGCTTAATCTTAGATGACTTTCCATGTTTTCTGTCCCCAACCTCCACTCAGTGGTCCCAAACCAACAGTTTAATCTATTCCACATTGGGCTGTCCCTAACGCACCGCACCCCCCAAATGAGCAGCACAAGGCTGAAGCGTGTTTTCTCGCCAGGATTGACAGCTAAAGGCTAGCGATTACTCGGAATTTTGGACATCCAAGAAGAGCAAGATTCTTAGGTACTACTGAATATTACCTAGAAGCAGCAACTATAATTTTTAGTTGACTAGGACTCCAAGAAGGCACAAAAACTATGTTAACCTCATGAGCAGTTGAGCCTATTTCGCTAGGGGTCGGTCACAGGAAAATGTTAGCTATTACACAGTAAGAATTTGCTTTGCCAGGCACTAATTGCATCATTCCATTTTTGCGTCCCATGTCACTCTAGGATTCCTTCGTCTCAGTCTCTCGAAACTTGTGAGCGAGTTCCTAGCACTGTTTATAGAGGCTCCAAAGCCTCTGCTCTGAAGCATAAGGTAGCTGTCAGCTCCTTAATGTCTATATATGTACAAGCTAGTTATAAATAACAGTTAGTGTTATCTGAGTATCTAATGCTTTTTTATTTATTTATTTTTTATTTTTATTTATTTATGCCAGGAGAGATTGTGTTGTGAGTTATGACAGAAGAGTTGAGAAAGAGAGAAAAAAAAATATGAAAGTATAAAAAAGTTAATGGTGGCTCAGTCCTGGTCTGGATGCTCAGAGCTTATCTTAGCAGCAAGGTTAAACCTACTGTGTTGGAGAAAAACTCCTCACTGACATCGGCCAGACCTTCAATGTGCTAATCCTCTCAATTCAACAAAGTACCTTGCGCGCGCGTGCGAGAGAGAGAGAGAGAGAGAGAGAGAGAGAGAGAGAGAGAGAGAGAGAGAGAGAGAGAGAGATGAACTATAGGCTACATAGAAGTTTTAGGAGAAAATAAAATAGAATCCTACTTACGCTAAAAACTTATGAAACAGAGTAGATTGTCTCATGGAAACATCCTTTACATAGTTTGGCGGAACGATGGGAAATAACTCGGGTAAAATGTAAGTTTTCCCAAGCAAAAATTCATATGACATATTTTATTCTTTTCTTTCCATTCTACCTATTACTTGAGTTTCATATGTAATTTCTACCAATATATCTACCACCATATTTGTATACACTTTAGATTTTTCTTAGGTCTTTCATGCTAAAAAAATCCCTGAAACTCTTTTATATTTAGCCTATATTCATAAACCACACTTAACTTCCATAATGGTAGGGAGCTCAACAACCCTTTATACATTAAGGTCTTTTGCAGGTACCCTGCAGCCTTCCTCTCTATCTTTCTTTATCCCTTTATCCATTTTAATAAATTTGAAGAGTAGATACATTTCCCTGTTGGCTTCTTAAACTACAATACAAACTTAAATAAAGACTATATAAATTCAATGTCTCAAATTCATCATATTCTTTAGTATTCATTTTTATTTGCGAAAAAAAGCTAAAAAAAACCTTGTTAATGCAAAATGTATTAACAAACATCAATTGAATTGCCAACCACCACTTTGGATAACCAAAATTAATTGAAATGTGAAATAGAAAAGTTTATCAACAACTTTGTATAAAAGCCCTTTTAAATATCAAGTCCAAAAATAAAATAAAATCAACCCCTACAGAACCACCTAGGGGCTAGACGCACCGTCAAAAAGCCCCTGTCCGGAGAGAAGCTCCGGGCAATCTAAAGGAGAAGAAGAAGAAGCCCTACATATTTCTATAAAAAGAAATTTTCCAACAAATATTGCATTTGCTGAACGATATAAGAACCCGAAAACTCATAAGTACCTTTCCATGTCAGGTTTATCCTTGCAAATCTTTCCAAAGCTTTTGTTGAAAGCCGGAATGGACTACAATAAACAAAGAGACAAAGAAATGTCAGCCCTCTTTGCGTATGCAGGTACTTATACATGCTATGAATATATATATGTATATCTATATCTCTATATATATATATATATATATATATATATATATATATATATATATATATATATATATATATATATATATATATATATATATATATATATATGTGTGTGTGTGTGTGTGTGTTTGTGTGTGTGTTTTTTGAAACTGTGTAAATGCATTCAATTCACAATCACACACACACGCACACACACACACACACACACACACATATATATATATATATATATATATATATATATATATATATATATATATATATATATATATATATATATATATATATGTATATATATATATATATATATATATATATATATATATATATATATATATATATATATATATATATATATATATGTACACACTCACACACATATATGTATATATTTATGTTTTTCAGTACCTTTGTAAATCCATTCAACTCATATATATATATATATATATATATATATATATATATATATATATATATATATATATATATATATATATATATATATATATATATATATATGAGTTGAATGGATTCACAAAGGTACTATAAACATAAATATATACATATATGTGTGTGAGTGTGTACATATATATATATATATATATATATATATATATATATATATATATATATATATATATATATATATATATATATATATATATATATATATATATATATATATATATATATGTATATATATATGTATATATATATATATATATATATATATATATATATATATATATATATATATATATATATATATATATATTTATTAGGTAGTAGGTTGGCCAGGGCACCAGCCACCCGTTGAGATACTACCGCTAGAGAGTTATGGGGTCTTTTGACTGGCATGACAGTACTACATTGGATCTTCCTCTCTGGTTACGGTTCATTTTCCCTTTGCCTACATACACACTGAATAGTCTGGCATATTCTTTACATATTCTCTATCCTCATACACCTGACAACACAGATTACCAAACAATTCTTCATCACCCAAGGGGTTACTGCACTGTACTTGTTCAGTGCCACTTTCCTCTTGGTAAGGGTAGAAGAGACTCTTTAGCTATGGTAAGCAGCTCTTCTAGGAGAAGGACACTCCAAAATCAAACCACTGTTCTCTAGTCTTGGGTAGTGCCATAGCCTCTGTACCATGGCCTTTCACTGTCTTGGGTTAGAGTTCTCTTGCTTGAGGGTACACTCGAGCACACTCTCCTATCTTATTTCTCTTCCTCTTGTTTTGCTAAAGTTTTTATAGTTTATATAGGAGATATTTATTGTTGTTACTCTTCTTGGAATATTTATTTTCCTTTTTTCCTTTCCGCACTGAGCTATTTTCCCTGTTGGAGCCCCTGGGCTTATAGCATACTGCTTTTCCAACTAGGGTTGTAGCTTAGTAAGTAATAATAATAATAATAATAATATACATATATATATATATATATATATATATATATATATATATATATATATATATATATATATATTATATATATATATATATGTGTGTGTGTGTGCGTGTGTGTGCGTGTGTGTGTGATTGTGAATTGAATGCATTTACACAGTTTAAAAAACACACACACACACACACACACACACACACACACACACACATATATATATATATATATATATATATATATATATATATATATATATATATATATATATATATATATATATATATATATATATATGTATATATATATATATATATATATATATATATATATATATATATATATATATATATATATATATATATATACATATATATATATATATATATATATATATATATATTCAAATTATTTGGGAAGCAGAGCCACAAATATAAATCCATAATGTAATTGTGAAGGAAATTGAATTAATCAATTAAATCTCTATGTAGATCCCTATCATATAAAAGGAAAATCTTCTAGCCGTATATCTAAAAAGGTCTTTGCCACAGTCACGCACTTCTATCTACTTGACCACAGCAATAACTTTTAAACAAAAGTACTCGAGAGAGAGGGAGACAGTCCCCTTGCTCACACATACACTGCCATAAACCAAATCTTTATTCGAGAATCTAGATTAATTGCATAGTACTAAAATACACTCCATATATGTCTCTCAAAAGCCTGTAAATGAAATTCCTATCATATTAAGACCCTATGGCATCCTGCTACAGTTAGAAATTCTATTTTGTAAACCTTTTTTATTATATTTCCAGGTTTTTAATTTAGACTTTTTATAACGGAAAGCTGAAATATACTTATCCCGTTAGCGAATGAGCTTTAACTTTTACTCATCTTTAAAGGTTTAAAAGCCTGTCATAAATAGCAGAGGCAAGGTGCCGTGACAATGCCCTAATGACTAACCAAATATACATATGATCACCGCCAAAACCTTTCTCTACACAGGCAATGGCAGCTGCTAACTCGACTGGTAGATCCAAGGACTATAGATATAATCTATAGACCTTGGGTAGATCTATATGGCTCCCCTAACCCCTTCCACACTTAACTCACAAGGTTGCACACACTTCTAGAGACTATCAAGCTTGAGTGGAACTTGAACTCCCGTCTAGCAGACCACTAGGCAGGAGGGTTTCCAATAAGCTACCAAAAACTATTAATCATCTATCTATTTATCTATCTGTGGGAGTAATCACTCAATGTTTCTTTGATGAGAGATGTAGCATTCGGTTCTCTTATCCTGGATCTGTGGATCGATCCGATCTATGGTATACTTATTGACCTTCCCTGGTGAATAATAATCTGGTAGTGGAATTTAAAAACATCCCTAAGAGATGGATGAGAAACTGCTCAACTTTTCTCTCCGCCATTACCTTTGGAACAAATGAACAAAACAAAAGCGTTGGATAAATCCATCTAAAGATATTTTTTTTTAAATATTTCCTGAGATATTTTAAGAAGATTATTTCGATATGACGTTTACAAATTTATAATATGCACAGACACTTTGAGTATATATATATATATATATATATATATATATATATATATATATATATATATATATATATATATATATATATATACATATATATATATATATATATATATATATATATATATATATATATATATATATATATATATATATATATATATATATATATGTATGTATGTATAAATAGAGAGTAAAAGATGTGAGATTGGAAGTATGTTTAGAAGTAGAAGGATGGATGTATTGGCCTTGTGTGAGACAAAGATGAAAGGAAAAGGTGAAGTGATGTTTGGTGAAATGTCTGGTAGAGTGTCTGGGATTGAAAGGGGAAGAGCGAGAGAGGGTGTGGCGTTATTGCTGAGTGAATGGATGACAGGTAAAGTAGTGGAATGGAAGGAGATATCATCTAGGTTAATGTGGGTAAGGGTTAGGTTGGGTAGGGAATGTTGGGTGTTTGTCAGTGCGTATGGGCCAGGTAGTGAGAAAAGTGAAAAAGATCGGAATGAGTTCTGGAATGAATTAACTAGGTGTGTAGAAGGACTGGGTAGAAGGAATTATGTAGTTTTCATGGGTGATTTAAATGCTTGAGTGGGCGCTGGAGAGGTAGAAGGTGTCATTGGGGAGTATGGCGTACCAGGTAAAAATGAGAGTGGTGAGAGACTGGTGGATATGTGTGTTGAGCAAGAGATGTTAATAAGTAATAGCTTTTTCAAAAAGAAAGATAAAAATAAGTATACATGGGTAAGAGTGGCAAATGGAAGAGTAGTAGAAAGGGCATTAATGGATTATGTGTTCATAACTAAAAGAATGTTTGGAAGATTGAAAGACGTGCACGTGTTTAGGGTTAGGGCTAACGGTATGTCTGATAATTTTTTGGTGGAAGGAAAATTAGTTGTAGCAAAAGAGTGGGGGAATTGAGTAGGTGGATGTAAAAGGGAGGTAGTGAGGATTGAAGAGCTAATAAAACCGGGGGTACAAAGTAAATATCAGGAAAGGTTGAAAATGGCATATGACGAGGTGAGAGTAAGAGAAACTGGTAATTTAGAGGAGGAGTGGAAGTTAGTAAAAGAAAATTTTGTTGGGATTACAAGTGATGTATGTGGCAAGAAGGTTGTTGGAGGCAGCATGAGGAAGGGCAGTGAATGGTGGAATGAAGGAGTTAAGGGAAAAGTGGAAGAGAAAAATAGGGCTTTTGAAGAATGGCTGCAGAGTAATAGTATAGAGAAGTATGAAAAATATGAAAAGAAAAATGTGGAAGTAAAGCGCAAGGTACGTGAGGCAAAGAGGGCAGCTGACCTGAGGTGGGGTCAGGGATTGGGTCAGTCATATGAAGAGAATAAGAAGAAGTTTTTGGAAAGAAGTGAAGAGAGTAAGGAAGGTTGGCGCAAGAATTGAAGAGACAGTGAAAGATGGAAATGGAAGGTTGTTAAAAGGAGAGGAGGC
>NC_090753.1:23814751-23817251 GCF_036898095.1 Palaemon carinicauda | reverse complement strand
CCTCAGAGAATCTGGGAACAGTGAGTTTTTATTCCACGAAAAGAGGCTCTCAATTGGAAATGTGAAGAATATCAGACCATGTCTTGTTAAGTAACTTTAAAAATTTTTTTTAAGGAGAATTGGATTATTTGGGATGCCTGGAAAATTCAGGAATATAAAGGGAATTTTTACTCCATTGGTTCATTGCTTTACTCAACTACGAATTGAATTTAGTCTCTCTCTCTCTCTCTCTCTCTCTCTCTCTCTCTCTCTCTCTCTCTCTCTCTCTCTCTCTCTCTCTCTCTAAAATCTGAGAACATAATTTGATTTTTTATTTTCATTGGTGTAATGCTTACTTCGTCTACAAATCAAAGTTAAAGTTATTATCTCTTTCTCTCTCTCTCTCTCTCTCTCTCTCTCTCTCTCTCTCTCTCTCTCTCTCTCTCTCTCTCTCTCTCTCTCTCTTGGATACCTTGAAAATCTGAGAATATAATTTGATTTTTAATTGGCACTGGTGTAATGCTTACCTCATCTATAAATTAAAGTTAAAGCTATCATCTCTCTCTCTCTCTCTCTCTCTCTCTCTCTCTCTCTCTCTCTCTCTCTCTCTCTCTCTCTCTCTATCAAAAGGACCATTTATTTCTTCCTATTTCTATCCAAAGATTTGAAATTTCAATTTATTTCTTCCTATTCCTATCCGAACGTTTAACAGTTCTACTATCCGAATATTTTGAATTCTATTTATTTTTTCCTATGTCTATTCGAAGATTTAAAAGGTCTATTTATTTCTATCCAGATATTTGAAAATACCATTAATTTCTATTCAAAGATATAAAAGTTTCTATCATATCTTCATATTCTATTTCTATCCTAAAATTAAAAAGAAATTATCTATTTCTTCTTATTTTTACGCGAATATTTGAAATTTCCTTTCATTTCTTCATATTTCTATCGGAAGATTTGAATCGTTTGAACGCCGTCTTAAGTGCGCCGACTTCCCTTGAGAAAAGAGCATTTCTTCTTCAATGGAGGAAATAGATTATATACTTCCCTTCCACATCTGTCTTTCGGGGAAGACATTCGGAAAGATATAAATCTCACTTCTCATCAATATTATAAACCGTTAAGTCACTCTGCCGTGTGATGAATTGCAGGATTTCACACACGATTTTGTTTGATATACAGAAAAATTAGATGGGATTTTTCAGCATTGGTTTTTTTTTTCTTTTTTTCCAGCGTAGGACGTAGATTTCAGAGAAAATTTGATGCATATTTTTTTTTTTGTTATATATTTTTTTATAATGCGTTCGTGTTTTTATTAATATTTGTTTATCAACACACCAGTAGACAATCACGGATATAGTTGCACACTGGAACTCCTGGTACACATTGCTTTATGGAAGTGCACCGAACTACACTCTTACTGAGCGGTGAGTACTTGTGTTTATCCTGGCTCACCACCTTTTCATCTATTCCTACGTTATGTGCTTGGTTACTTGTAATGAAGTAAGGGTGTAAAAGGGTGCACTTCTTTGAGCGAGGTGTGCTGGGAGCTCCTGTGACCAACTGCACATATTTGTGTTTGTGAGAGCTGTTACAAAACTGAAAAAACTTTTTTTTTTTTTTTTTTAACAATGAAGACTTAATACCCAAACCAATAGTTAATTAATTTAGAGAATTACATCTGTACTAAAAAATAGCCCAATATAGTTAACTGTGTAACTACAACACTCTAATTGTTCGCTGGCTACTTTCTAATTTATAAGGGTAGAAGAGGCGCTTTACCTATGGTAAATAGCTGTTTTAGGGGAACAACACTACAAAAATTCCACTCCAAAATTAAACCATTATACCTAGTATTGGGTAGTGCCATAGCCTCTGTACTATGGCCTTTCATTTGAGGGTAAACTCAGGCATGCTATTCTACCTGTTTCGTTATTTCCTTTCCGCTTTTCCCCGTTGGAGCCCTTGTGCTCATAATACCGGTTTTATGTTATTTTTTAAAATATGATTGTAGCTTAGATAATAATAATAATAATAATAATAATAATAATAATAATAATAATAATAATAATAATAATAATAATAATAATAATAATAATGATGATGATGATGATGATGAGAATGATGATGATGATGATGATAACAAGAGCAATAAGAGATTTCTGACCTACGCCAAAGGTTAATGAACTCATTCATGACCTAAGATCTACATGCGGTGAAATTTTCGTCAAAATCCGTAATCCTGTCAACAGACACAGAGATAAATAAATAAATGAATAAATAAACTACAATCTGGATCCGGATCTGTAACATCACCAAAATTAGATAGGGTCGTTCTTGGCCTAAGATCTATCGGCAGTGAAATTTCCTCAAAATCCATTGATTAATTATGACGTAGTCTTTAAAATGGTGAAAGGGCAATTTCGGATCTAGAATCCGCATCAGGATCATCTCCAAACATTAAAGGAGTGGTCCACGACCTAGGATCTATCTGTGGTGAAAATTTCGTCCAAATCTG
>NC_090753.1:23799751-23802251 GCF_036898095.1 Palaemon carinicauda | reverse complement strand
TTGCCAACCAGTAGATATGCACTGTGTTTTTGTATCCGTTTGTAAATATATATATATATATATATATATATATATATATATATATATATATATATATATATATATATATATATATATATATATATATATATATATATATATATATATATATATATATATATGTGAGGGGGTAGGCGTATGCACCTGTGGGTGGGATGGACTAATGAATGAGGTCAGAAGGGGCTGGTTGGAGAGGTGTTAACAAGTAAGATTCAGCGTTGAATACCCGTAAGTGAGCAGCATCGATGAGGATGTGATAATTTGCGAAGCAATCTGCGCTGAAGATTGGCAACATGACGTCAACATCGAGAAACTTCTGGTGATATTTGAAACTTCTATACGATAATGTGAAGTTCCTGAAACCATGGGTGGGGATTGCAGATCAACTGGCAAGAACTAGGTGGACGACGGCTGATTCAAAAGTTGTATTCACACGACCCGTTTTCTTTCCGACAGGCTGGCCGTCGGTTAACCGGCGTCTAGGTTTCTTACGTGTATTCAAATGCAACTGTTCACACGACCCGTTAGGCTGACGGCGGCCCTCGGACGTCAGCCGTCCGAGTCGGCTCGGCTTTGTTTCCAAGAAACCTTGTCCGGTTTGACGGCCGTTAGCCACCCGTCCCAACCAACGTATGTATGATGTTTTGTGTGAACGAGGCCCTGTATCGTACCCGTTCGTTTCGTGGCCTACGACCCCAACTTTTCCTCATAGTATAGAGTCATAGAAATTAGTTAGTTTGTTGTTGACACTAGGTATTAGAGGTTAATTGAACTTTTTCAAGGGTATGAGGAGAGGTTTGACATGGCAAACATTATGTATAGAAATCATTTACATAAATAAAAGATATGGAAAATGACTGGAGAGGCATTAAATAAAACCGGTGAGTTTATCATAATCTTAATATTCTTGGTATGGTGTATAGAGTATAATGAAGTTGCATAACTTATTTTATCAACACAGTTATCAACCAACATCTTATAGTGTCAAAATTATCGTAATTTATTCGGTGTTCACGTGACACATTCTAAGTATACAATGAAAACCACACGCTGTTAAACGGATACGGAACGCCTTGTGTGAATGTAAAACATTTCGACGGAGGTTACCCACCACCCAGCCTGTCGGAAAGAAAACGGGTCGTATGAATCGGCCTTACGACAGTCGTGTCCTGACAAGTGTAAGATAAAAAGGGTAAGCACCCGTGTCTACCAAAAATCGCACGTTCATACTTGCATCATGCAAAATATAAAAGATTAGAGACGGGAGTATTGGTCAGGGCCACCCATACAAGAGGGATTTGCTGTGAGCGATTAGATAAAATGTCCCACCGCCACGAATACGTACTGGTGATGAAATGCCTAAATGCCAAAATTGACATTTCTGGGGCTTTTGAACTGTAATGTACCAGAAAAAGCTGCATTTGTTTTTTGTATTTTTTAAATTTTTATAACTCTCTCCTATCACGCTGACGAGCAACCACTCATGAAAAAACACTCTCCCAATTTTTTTCCAAACAAGCGTGTTGTAGTTAAGAAAGGTGGGGTAGGTGGGAAAGGCTGAATCTGTGTGTTTGCATATCTACTAAATATATAGATGTCATTTTTGACGGGTCAAGTATACTAGAAATGAATATATGACCCTAAGTATTAAGATGTTTTATCTTAATTCTGTGATTCTTAATTAGTTATTCAAATGCTTTTAGTTATCCAATGATAGACAAAGAAACAATCGAAATGTAATTTAATTGAATGAAGAACCAAAACATATTCACTCACAATAAGAAATAATAAATAAAAAGGTTTAAGGTTCGAACGAAGCAACTTAGTTTTCACTATTGTCCCTAAATTGGAAGGAGAAATAACAGCAAAATTCTTATAATCTCAAAAAACTTCTTTCTACCTCCCTGGGCGTAGTGCCGCTAGTGTACCTCACGCGTTAGACTGAAAGTTTTATTTTCAGGGTCATTTCAGTGTTTTATCTGCCACAATCTGTACTCACTCTGATTTCCCTACATTCCCGTTTCATTTCTTATATTTTGCTTTCTATCATTTTAAGTTTTACTCTCTCTCTCTCTCTCTGTCTCTCTCTCTCTCTCTCTCTCTCTCTCTCTCTCTCTCTCTCTCTCTCTCTCTCTCTCTCTCTCTCTCTCTCTCTCTCTCTATATATATATATATATATATATATATATATATATATATATATATATATATATATATATATATATATATATATATATATATATATATATATATACTTCGTATTTAGACGTTTCTAGTCCACTATAGCACAAAAATCTCAGATATGGGTAGTAGGTTGGCCAAGGCAAACCCACCCGTTGTGATACTACCGCTTGAGAGTTATAGCTTCCTTTAACTGGTCAAGTAGTATTACAGTGTATCGCCCTCTCTTGTTACGGGCTTATTTTTCCTATGCCTCTACATACACCTAATAGTCTGGCCT